>NW_005355000.1:1619524-1655736 GCF_000412655.1 Myotis brandtii | reverse complement strand
GAGCGGTCCCAGACTGCGAGAGGGCACAGGCTGGGCTGAGAGACCCCCTCTCCCCACCGAGTGCACAAATTTTTGTGCACCGGGCCTCTAGTATTAGTAATAATAGCCAAAAAATGAAAGGAATCCGAATCTCCTTCAACTGATGAATGGACAAATAAAATGAGGTATATCCACATGATGGAATATTATTAAGCTATGAAAAGAAAGAAGAGCAGATACATGCCACAGCATGAATGAACCTTCAACTTAGTGTGCTAAGTGAAAAAAGCCAGATACAAAGACCACACACTGTCTGACTCCATTTGTATGAAGTGTCCAGAATAGGTAAATCCATGGAGACAGAAAGTAGACTGGTAGTTTGCCGGGGGAAGTAGGGGGTCGGGAGTGACTGCTAATGTGGTATCTTGAGGAGTGAAAAGAATGTTCTTGAATTAGATAGTGATTCCAGATGTACAACTGTGAATATACTAGATGTAACCTTTGAAAGATTAATTGTATGGTAGGTGAATTAGATCTCCTTTAAAAAAATATTTAACTGAAAAATGGGGGAAAAGAATCACCAGCTCTCCAATTCCTCATAGCAAAACCAGACATAGGCTCCATCAGCCCATGAATCCGAGGACTGCAGTGATGCTGGAAGCATCAAAAAGGCTGCTGCCCCCAACACTCCCACCTACTTGCTGATGCCAGGAAACCTACTGTGGAACACATTCTGGTCTAAGTGTCTTAACAGTTTGCTCTTACTCTCCACATTTCAGTGCCTGGGACCAAGCATATCATGAAGACAAGTACCATACAACACTTTCTCCCCTCAGTGGTGTCAGATGATCATGGTTTGATGGAAGGGTTGCAAAAAAAAAAAAAATCAATCTGCATTTGACCTGAAATTCAAGGTTTTCACTCTCCTTTTCTGTGTTTGAATAGGAGCTTTGAAAGATACAGGACATACATACAGCACTCATTTAGCAGAACGTCCAATGGACATAGAAAGCACGATGCAGTCATTTAGTGGTTTAATACTTACTTTGGGGGAAGCCAGAGACAGGGTCCAAGTCAGCTGGGATCAGGCATTATTCATAAAAACCATGCATATGGAGCCAGAATGCCTAGATTTCTAGTCCAGTTTTATCATATGACTTTAAGCAAGTTATAAACTTGCCATGCCTTGATTTCCTCAATTGTAAAATGGGGATAATAACAGTACCTACCTAATAGCATAATTAGAGAAATGAAGTAAGTTAACACATAGTATAATTGCATATGTTAAATTAAATAACAATCGGGCAGAAAGTTTAGGCCTGTGTTAGCATCAGTAAGCCTTGGCTGTGGCTACCTCTGAAGAAGGCTAGAGAAAGGCCTGCCCTTCGCTGCACCTTTCTGTGGAAGGCTGTTGGGGAAAGTCCAAGAGGCCTGAAGTTGAGGTGAACAGGTGACCCCCTTCTCCCATGATATTTCCTCTACTTTGCCTGAGCCTGTCTGCATTAGGCAGGCCCCCAAATCAAGCAGAGGCAGGTGGCCCCTGGACAGTAGTATGCCCTGGGCCTCTTGGAGCTGCTTTAATAGATTCCAAAAGAGGGTTGGAGAGGGTGGCTCCAGGGCCTGGTTGCCCCTGATCCAGCCCAAGCTAGGTGCTCTGCCCCCAATTGTCCCCACATCATGAAAAGCAAAGGGAGAATTGCAAAGAACATTCTGAACTCTTACAATATTCTATTGTATTGATTTTTAGAGAGAGATAGAAGGGAGAGAGAGAGAGAGAGAGAGAGAGAGAGAGAGATTTGTTGTCCCATTCATTTACTAGCATGAATCCATTGGTTGCCTCTTATATGTGTCCTGACCAGATATCAAACCTGAAAACTTGTCTCATTGAGACAATGCTACAACCAACTGAGCTACCTGGGCAGGACCTATGTTTACTAACTTTTTTTCTTTATTTTTTTAAATCCTCACCCGAGGATATGTTTCTATTGATTTTAGAGAGAGAGGAAGGGAGAGAGAGAGAAACATCGATAGGTTGCCTCCTACTCCCACCCCAACCGAGGATGGAACTCCCAACCTAGGTATGTGCTGACCAGGAATCAAACCCACAACCCTTTTGGTGTACAGTATGACACTCCAACCAACTGAGCCACCCGGCCAGGGCTTACTATCTTTATTTATTAACAAAGCAATCAGATCATGGCACTATTGTTGGTATTTTGGGGAGTATGACAGAATAGGACACTCGATGAGGCAACTGAAAATATCCTTCCCACCCCTTATCCCATTATCCTGTATCATGTTGCCATTTCTCCGTGCACTTGCCACTACCTGAAATTATCTTCCTCATGTTCTTGTTTGCTGTAATGTAGAGTCGTTGGCATTGCAGATCAAGGGCTCCAGGAGGGCATGGCTCTTGTCTGTCTTCCCTGTCACTGAGCTATCCCAGCACTGGAGCAGTGCCTGGCACAAAGCAGGCATCCAGTGAATATTTCTGGAATGAATGGAATGGGGCTCACCCCAGCGCTATAGACAGGCCTCTACCAATGATCATCTCTCAGAACCTCTCCAGCCCATCTCTTTGAACCTCTGTACATCAGGGGGCAGGTCAGAAGCCTCCTACACACATACCACAGCCTCATGACATCATAGCTGATTGGACCTGAGGTGGACTCCTTCCCTAAACTAAGATATTCATCATTTCTTTCTTGGAAGTTTGGGTTTGGCACTCAGAGACTGTGGTTAATAAGAACTGATGCTTAAAATAGGCTATGGTGGTCTGGTCTCAAGTCTGAGCAAAGCAGAAAGAGCCAGTATGCAGCTAAAGAGAGTAAAAGTAATTGCAAAGAGGAAGTGAGGAGATGAGAGAGGAGGGAGGGGGAGAGAGGGAGACAGAGTCGGCCAAGCTTTCAGTCCCTCACCTAGTCCCTCAAGACCTGGCTGTGCCTCCAGCCTCACTCATTTCTGCCAGTTCACATTCGTTTGCTAAAGTTTCTATTTCTTGCACACAAATAATTCCTGTCTACAAAACCCTGGCACATAGGAGGCATCCACAAAACCTTTGTTGACTTGAATTCATTCTTCATTCATTAATTTGTTCACTTATTCAGCACATATTTGTGAGCTGGGCACTGAGTGAGAAAGTAGAGGTGAACAGGTATGTGTGAAGTAGACACCATCCCTGCCCTTGTGGCATTCTGGCAGGGAGATAATCATTAATCAAATAAAGACAAGTACAGGTAGAGTGCACTTAACTTTGCATCCCACACTGCCTGCTATGGTCCAAGAATGGTGGTGGGTTATGCACAGACCTCTAACTCATCATCAATATTAAGGTGGCCACAGTCTGCTCAGAATTGGGAACCTTCATATTGTTCTTTACTGATATGTATTTTATCTGATTTTCCCCTCAGACTGATTCCATGAGATTGGTCTTAGAAGATGCCCATTGGATAGGCAAGTTGTTAATACTGAACCCCACAAGAGTTAAGTGACTTATCTAAAGTCATTGAGGCTTGTGAGAAGCAGAGCCAGAACTTAGCTGTTATCTCCTATCTCCAAAACCTACAGTTTTTTCATTTTCCTCCTCCTACAAAATGTTGCCTCTTCAAAATGCAATTTAAAATCACAATGAGATATCACCTCACACCTGTCAGAATGGCTACCATCAATAAATCAACAAACAACAAATGCTGGCGAAGATGTGGAGAAATGGGAACCTCAGTGCACCGCTGGTGGGAATGCAGACTGATGCAGCCACTGTGGAAAGCAGTATGGAGGTACGTAAAAAAATTAAAAAATGAACTGCCTTATGACCCAGCAATTCCACTTCTGGGGATTTATCTGAAGAAACCCAAAACACTAATTCGAAATAATGTATGCACCCCTTTGTTCATTACAGGGCTATTTACAGTAGCCAATATTTGGAATCAGCCTAAGTGCACAACAGTAGATGAACGGATAGAAAAGCTGTGGAACATTTACACAATGGAATACTATTCAGCCATAAAATAGAAGAAAATCTTACCTTTTGCCAGAGCGTGAATGGACATTTACACAATGGAATACTACTCAGCCATAAAATAGAAGGAAATCTTGCCTTTTGCCAAAGCATGAATGAACCTGGGAAGTATACTGCTAAGTGAAATAAGCCAGTCAGAGAGACAAATATCATGATTTCACTTGTATGTGGAATCTAATGAATAAAATAGAATAGAAACAGACTCATAGCTGTCAGAGGAGAAGCGGGGAGAGGGACTGGGTGAAAAAGATGAAGGGATTAAGCAAAAACAAACAAAAGAAAACCCCAAACCAAAACAAACAAAAACACCTCATAGACAACAATATGGTCATTACCAGAGGGAAATGGGGTTGGGTGGAGGCAGGAGAACGTAAAGCAGGGTGAACACACAACACAATATACAGAAGATGTATTATAGAATTGTCAGCCTAAATCTGTATAATTTTATTAACCAACGTCACCCCAATAAATTTAATTTTTAAAAATGTTGCCTCTTCTGTGAGACTGCAAGTGTGCAAAAACTATGCACACTGTACAACCCTGCAGAACCGCAGCCAGAAGGCGTCCAGGCAGGACTTGGCTGTGCTATTTTTAGGATAAACTCTGCCAACATAATGCAAGCAGCAAAGGGAAGAGACGTTCAGCGCAGCCTCAGCAGGACTCTGCAGTCTGGAGCTTTGATCAAGGCCCAGGGTCTCCCGGGGAGTGGGGTGGGGGTGGGGGGGGTGAAGTTTGCCAGGCTGCCACCCCTTCCTCAAATCTCCCAGGAAGCCAGGCTCTGGGACCTGGGTTGCACACTCAGGCACCGCAGTGAAACGATAAACAACCTGGTCACAGAGCTTCCAAGAGGCTCAGAGCAGGCTCATCACAACTGCATTACAATGCTCCACAAAATTGTGCATTCCTGGGGGATCTCATTTGCCTCCCTGCTTATCTCACATTACGGACAGAAAGCATAAAAATAACCTCCTCAGAGCTATAAAAACGAATGTCGATAAAACCCCAGAGCTCAGTCGGTGCATTGGAAGTCGTAGCCCTGTCTTCAGACAATCTTTCTTCAGAGGAAGATGATATCATGAACTAGGCGGGTTTTCATTTGACTTTACAAGGCCAAGCCCAACACAGAAGAATGAGAGCTGCTGCTGGGAGCTCCCCAAGACCTCCCATCCACCACCGTGCCTGAACTCTCACCAGGAGATGCATTCAGCCCCCAGTGCCACCTTTTTAAAAATGTAAATCATTTTTTATTTTCAATTACAGTTGACATACAATACTACATTAGTTTCAGGTGTACAACCCAGTGATTGGACATTATTTAACTTACTAAGTCAGTGGTTCTCAACCTTGGCTGCACATTAGAATCACCTGGGAATCTTTTTAAAATCCTGATTTCTGGGCCTCATCCTCCAGAAATTCTGTTTCTTTGTTATGGGGTGGGGCCACAACATTAGTAACAAAGAAACAGAATTTCCGGAGGGTGAGGCCCAGAAATCAGGATTTTAAAAAGATTCCCAGGTGATTCTAATGTGCAGCCAAGGTTGAGAACCACTGTACTAAGTGATCATCTCGATAAATCTAGTGCCCATCTGACGCCATGCATAGTTATTAGAATAGTATTGACTATATTCCCTATCAATTTGTACTTCTAATCCCTTCACCGTTTTCACATATCCTCCCAACCCCCTCCCATCTGGGAACCATCAAAATGTTCTCTGTGTCTATGAGTTTGTTTCTGTTCTGCTTCTTTGTTTATTTTGTGTGTTTTTAAAAAATTCATTTGTTGATAGATGTGCATTTATTGCCATTTTATTGTTTATATTTTTTATCTTTCTTTCTTTCTTCTTCTTCTTAAAGAAGACCATTTAACAGTTCATGTAATACTGGTTTGGTGGTAATGAACTCGTTTAGATTTTTCTTGTCTGGGAAGCTATTTATATGTCGATTCTAAATGATAGCTTTGTTGGGTAGCATAATCCTGGTTGTAGGTCCTTGCTTTGCGTCACTTTGAATATTTCTTGCCCATCCCTTCTGGCCTGGAAAGTTTCTATTGAGAAATCAGCTGACAGTCTTATGGGAACTCCCTTGTAGGTAACTAACTGCTTTTCTCTTGCTGCTTTTAAGATTCTCTCTTTGTCTTTAATTTTTGGTATCTTATTATGATGTGTCTTGGTGTGGGACTCTTTGGGTTCATCTTGTTTGGGACTCTCTGGCACTTCCTGGACTTGTATGTCTATTTCCTTCACCAGATTAGGGAAGTTTCCTGTCATTATTTTCTCAAATAGGTTTTCCATTTCTTGCTCTCTCTCTCCTCCTTCTGGCACCCCCATGATATGAATATTGGTACACTTGAAGTTGTGCCAAAAGCTACTTAAATTGTCTTCATTTTTTGGATTCTTTCTTCTTTTTGCTGTTTTGATTGTTTGTTTTTTGCTTCCTTATGTGGATAAAAAGGGGTCACATACTAAACCTGGCAAAATCAGGAAGGGCCTGCATGGCAGCCTTACAAAGACAAAGACCTAAAGTAACCACATAAGATGATCTAAAATAGAAACTTTTTAACTAAAAGCAGTTCATGGCAGGTAGTCCTCTCCTCAGGCAGTATTTTTCCCTAACAAAAAGTCAATCTTTATTTTAATTAAGCCTGTCTATTGTCTTTTTGCATCTAAGATAACATACCTTTGGAATGTCAAAGTAATTTACCTCTTTCTGGACCCCTCAAAGCATAGGCACCACTCTGGAGTGACAAATGTCCTCATCATTATTGTTATATTAATTGTTGACTGTTAACTATCCTGTATTTATCTGTGTAAAAGAAGTATGTGTGTATCATTTTACCTTTTATCCTATCCCAGCGATTTACCCACTTTGTTTTCTCCTGGCTCCCTAATCTATCACCAGTGGATTTCATGTAACCCACTTACATATTCTCTTTTGATTGTAATGTATAAAATAAGGTGCATAGCTGCATTCTTTGGAGCATGATCTCAATCTGTTGAGGTTTTGGTTCCCAGCAATTATCAGTTTGACTCGAATAAAATCATAAAAATTCTCTACAGGTTTGATTGTTCCTTATGTTGATACTTATATTCCAAATCACTGATTTGATTCCCAGCTTCACCTACTCTATTGCTGATTCCCTGTAAATTATTCTTCATTTCAATTAGTGTATCCTTCATTTCTAACTGGCTGGTTCTTTTTTATGCTTTCCATGTCCTTTTTTAAAACATTGTTTCTTTTTAAAAAATTATTTTACTTATTGATTTTAGAGAGAGAGGAAAGGAGAAAGAGAAATATTGATTTGTTATTCCACCCATCTATGAATTCATTGGTTGATTCTTGTATATGCCCTGACCAGGGATCAAACCTGTAATTTTGGTGTTTGGGGATGATGCTCTAACCAACTGAGATACCCAGCTAGGGCTTCATGTCCTTTTTTATGCTGTTGAAGCTCTCTCTAAGTTCAACTACTCTTCCCCTGTGTTCATTGAGCATCCTTATAATTTGTGTTTTGAACTCTGCATTTAGTAGATTGCTTGTCTCTGTTTTGTTTAGTTCCTTTTCTGGAGTTTTATTCTGTACTTTCATTTGGGACATGTTTATTTCTCTCCTCATTTTGGTAGCCTCCCTGTGTTTGTTTCTATGAATTAGGTAGAGCTGCTACATCTTCCGGGCTTGGTAGAGTGGCCTAGTGTAGTAGGTGTCCTGTAGGGTCCAGTGGCACAGCCTCCCCGATAACTAAGGCTGGATGCTCCAGTTGTGCCCCCACCCTCAATGTGGGCTGTGTACACTCTCCTATTGTAGTTGAGCCTTAATTGCTGTTGGCACATCAATGGAAGGGATTTACCCCAGGAGGATCTGCTGCAAGAACTGGGTGCAACTACCTTGGAGGATCAATTGTGCAGTGGCACACCTGACAAGGCAGGACTTACTTCAGCAGGGCTCAGATGCCTGCTGAGTTCATGCCTTGAGTGTGTCACTGGCAGGTGGTTGGGTGGTATTTTGATGAGGTCTGAAGCTGTCCACTAGGTGTGCTGGTTCTGGGGCCTCCAAGAAAGTACAGGCCAAGGACATCCACCACCTGTTTTCTGCCATGGCCACCTAGTTTGGGCTACAAAGCAGCTGGCTGCCACTTGTGCTGGGCTTGAAGGTGCCCAGGAGAGGCCAAGCTGTCAGCTACAGCCAGCTGCTGCTAGTGCTGGGCCTGGGGCCACTTAGTGAGAGGAACAGGGCATGCTGAGGCCAGATGCTGCTTGTTTGAGAGATTTTAGGAAAGCCTGATGCCTGAGCCAAGACAGGCCATTCTTATGAAAAAAGACACAGAAACAGCTTGGGTGAGCCCACAAGTTTGGTGGGGTAAGGTCTCAGGGAAATCACCACGGTGGGCAAACAGTGTTAGCCAGGTTGATGGAGACTGAGAAATGGCACCCACCTGTTGGCTTTAGATGAGGGAGGAACAATGGCCTCTGCCAGCACAAAACCCCCCCCCCCCCCCCCCCCCCCCCCCGCCCCGTTATCTCACTCTGATACCAGACACTTCAGTTCATCTCTGTATGTTCCTGGAGCCTTTTGAGCTGCTGTCCCAGCTCTGGAGCTCAGAGCTGGTGAGTTTGAGTAAGTCTGCATGGGCCCTTAAAGAGCAACACCTGGGTTTTCAGCAGCCCTCTGTCTCACTCAGCCTCAATCGCCACTGGTTTTTACAGCCAGAAGTTATGGGGACTTCTCTTCCCAGGACTGGAACCTTGTGTGGGGCTGACCTTGCTCCTCTGGGTGGACCTCTGCAGCTAAGGTATCCTTCCCTATTTTTGTCTGCCAGTCGTGGGTGTGAGACCAGCGCGTTCAGCATCTCCACCCCTCCTTTCAGTCTCAATGTGGCTCTTCTTTAAATTCCTAGTTATAGGACTTCTATTCAGCTAGATTTCAGATGGTTCTGAATGATGGTTGTTCTATAGTTTAGTTATAATTTTGATATTGTTATGGGAGGGTACCAGTACCATGTTTATCTACACCACCATCTTGACCAGAAGTCCTTGATGCCACTTCTGGGCTCAGCCTGGGCTTGTCCCTGAGAGCACCCTGTGAAATGTAAGTTACAATCTGTAACTGTTTCTCAGTGTGTGGTCTGTGGAATACTGCATCCAAATCAACTTTATCAGAATAAATGTTACAATGACTGGATAAATTAATACTTCAGGGCATAGGCCCCAGGAACCTTCATTTTGAACACACACACTTCTGCTAATTCTTAAGTACAATAAAGCTTGAAATCTACTACTCTGCACTGTATGTTCCCCTGCCAGTGTGCCAGAATATGCCACAAAAAGTCATTGGCTCTAACATCTGTCCTTCTAGGTCAATGGTTCTCCACCTTGATACTGTCAACATTTAGTTCAGGTAATTTTTGTTTGGGGGATGGGGGATTGTCCTGTGCATAAGATGTTTAGCACCATCCCACAAGATACCAGTAATAACTGTCTTTTAGTTGTGATGACCAAAAATGGCTCCAAACCATGACAAGTGTCCCCTGGGAACAAATTATCCCCCTGCTCCCATGGAGAAGCACTACTCTAGGCAAGCAGTTTCCAACCCTGGCTGCCCATTAGAATCACTCAGGAATATTTGTAAAACTTGGATTATTGGACCTTATCCCAAGAAAGTCTTATTTGTTTAAGAATAGAAGCCAGGCACCTATATTTGCCAGAGTTGAGAACCACTTCTCTAGGTCGACACTTGGAGGCAAAGGTCTATGTATGTTTGTGACTTCACAGAAAGTAAAACCCTCAAACCACACAGATGGAATTATTTGAAGACCTATGTGCCATCAGGACCAGGTGTGTAGATAGGACAATATGAGCCACCTCTTCTGCTGCTAACAAACGAACAAGTTCAGCCAAATACATTATAAATTCCTCCCTCCTAACCCCACATATAAATGAACTTGGTCAAAATAGAGTCAAAAATAGAATTTGTCTTAATGCCAGAAAAACAGATAGGCTCTTTTCTACTAGATGGTACAGAAAAGAGATGTGACAGCTGAAAAAGCTGCAGTCATTTACCCCCCATCAAGGAAGTCAGCCGAAGGATGGAAAGGGCACTTGGAGGAGGGCAGCACCAGAAGAGTCACAGGGAAACAGCGTTGGAGCATTGGTCCCCTTGCGCCTGAATTATATCCTGTCACCGGCCTCCTCGGTTACATGACAAAATAAATCACCTTTATTTTTTAAATAAGCCAGTTTGATCTGGGTTTTCTGTTACAACCAAAGCATCCTAACTGGTGCACCATTCTAAAACAATACCCTCTTGCAACATGATATTGCTGAGAGCTTTGCTACTCAAAGTGTGGTCCTTGCTAGCAATGCGGAATCTCAGGCTCCTCTCCAGATCCACTGAATCAGAAGCTGCATGGTAACAAGATGCCTGAGTGACTGTGTGAACATTAAAGTTTTAGAAGCAGCGGCTTAGATAACTTAGCTCTCGAGCACTCAGCCAGCTGGTCAGGAGACAATGATAAGCAAAAACAGAGTGAGTACTTGGCTTCTCTGACTTGGTTAGATGCCCCGTTTTATACTTGGCAACACCTCATCTTCATCAATTCATTCATTCTTTTACTCATTCAACAAATATGTAATTAGTACTACATTTATAAATTTAACAAAAATAATGAAAAGTAAGCAAAAAAGAGACAGGGAACAGGGTCTGCCTTTAAGAAGCTTACTGTCGATTTGAAAAAACAAATAGTACTTAATCACAAACAAATGTCAAGGTGTCAATTATATAAGTGCTACCCTGGAGAGGTATATGGGGCCAGGGGGGAAATTTTATCTGATCAAGGTCAGGCAAGGCTGCCCGGATGAGATCTGAAGGGCAAGTAGCGAATGCTAGGACAGGTGGAGAGAATACCCAAGGCAGAAGGAAAGGACAACACATACACCCTTCCCATTGGGGGAGAAGTAGGGTGAACTCAGCGAGCTGCGAGAGGACAGGTAGTCCTGGATGAAGAGAGCTGGTTGGGGATGGGGAGGTTCCTGATAAGTTTGGAGGAGTGGCCAAGGGCCAGGCTTTATAACACTTTAAAATCCATGTTAGGGAGTTTCCCCCTTTTAACCCCCAAACTATCAGAAAGCTACTGATTCATTTTATTTTGAATTTTATTTTATTGTGGTTAGAACACAGCATCAGATCTACTCTCTCCGCAAGTGTTGGAGTGTAAAATGTACTACTGTTGACTCTAGAATCTAGAGTCTATCTAGATTGACAACGTTGTACAGCGGATCTGCAGAGCTTATTCAACTTGATAGAAAATTTATGCCTATTGATTAGTAACTCCCCATTTCCCTTCTGCAGCTCCTAGAAACCACCATTCCACTCTATGATTCTGTGAATTTGACTATTGAGATACCTGTCCACATCTCAGTTTCTCAGGGAGCATGAGTTAAGGTAGAACAGTAAAGAGATAGATGAACCCCAGTTGGCCTGGGACTCTGGTTTGTGTGTATTCTTCAGCATCACTATAAATGTGTCCTGGCCTAGCAGGCAAATTACAAATTTATTTTATAAGAACACTAGAGGCACCAGTGGGGTCCCTCAGCCTGGCCTGCAGGGATTGGGCTGAAACCGGCTCTCTGACATCCCCCAAGGGGTCCTGGATTGCGAGAGGGCACAGGCCAGGCCGAGGGACCCCCAGTGCACAATTGGGGCAGAGAGGGACTGCAGGAGAGCTCCAGGGCTCCAGGGCAGGTCCAACCCATCTAGCCCAGTCCCCATCGGCCAGACCCCAGCAGCAAGCTAACCTACTGGTCAGAGCATCTGTCCCCTGGTGGTCAGTGCATGTCATAGCAACTGGTTGAATGAATGGTCGGACACTTAGCATATTAGGCTTTTATCATATAGGAGGATAGGTTTTGCAGTTGAGCCATCCAAGATTTGAATGGAATTTAGTCCCTTGGTGTTGTTAGCAAGTTACTTAACATCTCTGTACCTTGGTTTGTTTAGCTGGAAAATAGCAATAATAATATTTTCCTCAAGGGGTTATTATTGAATAAATGAAAACAATATGGGTAAGAGAACAGTGAATGGCAGTTGTTACCACCCTCATCCTCCCATTGGAGACACTATTACTCAGGACTCTTTTAGTTTAAGTGTGAGAAATACACCTCAAAGTCACATAAGCAGAAAGGACACTCAAACATAAAGCTGAGATGGCAGGGCTTTTGCTGACTTTAGGTGTTGTGGGGCTCAGGTGCTAAGTGATGTCAACAGGATCTTGTGTTCTTCCTCCATCTTTTAGTTCTCCTTTCCTACATGTTGGCAGCGTTCACCAAAGGCTTGCAAGATGATGAAAAAGGTAGCCTCTGAGAGCTCCTGAATTAGTGTTTAGAGTTCCTGGTTTTAGAAGGAGAAAGAGCCTTTATTTCCCAAGGTCCATACCAGTCCTTGGAAAAGGGCTCTGTGTGGCCCCCAGTGGGGTCCTGTATTCACTTAACCCCACATCCAGGGGCATAGAGCATGCTGATTGGTCAGCCTGGGTCATGTGCCACCACATGGCAAAAAAACAGATACCCTTGATTAATTCTTCCATCATGCAGAATTGGGGAGAAAATGTTCCCTAGAAGGAATGTAAGAGACAAAAACCTGACAGAGATCTACCACATGTATCCTTAACAAAGGATTGTTAAATTGCACTCATCCCCTAATGCTCCTATGTTGAGAGAATGGTCTCTGATATACATAGAATTGGTTTCAATTCATGAAGAGCCAAAAGGAGAAAATCATGTATTTTTTAAAAAGTAGTTTTCTTTTCAAAATGGTGGAAACACATGCGCTATGTGGCCCATAGTAGATAATGTATCTTGATAACACGGTTGCTCTTGCTGCTGCTTCTCCATTTGCCAAGTGCACCCACTCTCCCATGCTCTCTGCCCTGCTCTGTGTCAAGTGCACCCACTCTCCCATGCTCTCTGCCCTGCTCTGTCTTGAGACCAACCTCTCGGGAGTGCCTAACTCAGCTCCCACAAGAAAGCGAGGCTAGGTCGTGTCTCCACATGCTCAGTCTGAAGATCTCTCAGGCTCTGGAATCATGTCCCCACCCCTTTGGCCTTTTGTGAGAATGGTAACAGCTTCCCACTGTGCTACTCTTTGGGTACTTACTTCATCATGCCCTGCTGGTTCCTTAACCCTGACTGCTCCTCTCCACAGTGGCTAACTCAGTTTGACTCTCCTTGCTTAAACTCTTGAATATGCCAACTGTTTATGGCCAACATTCAGACCCATAGTTTGCCTACATTAGTCTTCTCTTTTCCCCCTATTATACAAATAATACATATCATGAAAATAGAAAAAAGAGATGAAAAATTATACCTAATCTTACCCCTAGATGTGATGAATACTTACATTTTGGGCTATAGCTTTCCATGTTTTATTCGTTACATGTAAATATATACAGGGTGGGGCAAAAGTAGGTTTCCAGTTATGACTATGTGAAACACAGAGTTTATTCTTATATTACTAGTTATTAATTATTGTATTCTTTTCCATACAAACAACTGGAAACCTACTTTTGCTCCCATCATACAGGTTTATTTAAAGAACAAACATGGAATAATGATGAGATTTTTAAATGGAAAGCTCTCTTCTGTCAAACCTCAGAGGGAAGGCAGGAGAGGGGGTAAGAGAGCAACCAAAGGACTTGTATGCATGCATATGAGCATAGCCCATGGACACAGACAATAGGGGGGTGAGGCCTGCTGGGGGCAGGAGTGGGTGGGGACAGGTCAATGGGGGAAAAGGAGACATATGTTATACTTTCAACAATAAAGAACTTAAATTTAAAAAAAGTTCTCAAAGGAAAAAAATGTATAAAAATAGTCTAACTTCCTGGTCAAAAAGGTAATAGAAAGCTAATGTTTTCAGATTCAACTTCAATCATATGAAATTACCTCTATGTTTGTAGAAAATTATTATTAGAATTATTATAACGTTGCCTTTTAAAAAACAATTATTTTCCATGTTCTCTCATAAAGAAGTGACTTACCTTTCTGATTTTACTTAGGTCAGAAAAAATAAATGTGGGGAATATTTTTTTACTTGACTGACTTTCTGTGAACTTCTACTACTATCATAGCAGAGAAGAAAAAAAAGAAATTGAAGTGAGATGGAACATTTTCTAATTTCTATTTCCATCTAGAGGTGTTATATTTAGCTGTAAATGAGAATATAACATTTTCCCTAGGTTTTTCACTTCGAAAGAATAAAAAAAAATCACCAAGTGACGATGAGTATTTTAGAAAACACAAACGTTATATGCTGCACACTAAATGGAATGCTGAATCAGCGATGCCTGTTAACAAGGAAAAAGGATTTGGGACTCTGTATCCTGCCAAGAATTGTCTTATAACTACACTCCCCCTTCCTGCCCCCCAAGCATGGCTGGAACCACTCATAATTGTTCAAAAATCAGTAGTTCCACAAAGTCAATGAACATGAAGGCTACTTCAGACCCTGATGTGGACTGAATGCTTGTGTCCCCCCAATTTACATGGTGAAGTTTCCCCCGCAGTCTGATGGGGGGAGGTAATTAATTGGTGAGGTGGAGCATTAATTAATGGGATTAGTGCCCTAATAAAAAGAGGCCTCAGAATTCTCCCCCACTCTCTTTCAACCACGTGAGAAGTTGGCTATCTGCAACCCAGAAGAGGGTCCTCACCAGACCTGACCATGTGGCACCCGATGGTGGTTTGTTACAGCAGCCCCAAGGGACTAGGACAGTGTCCTTTAAAATGAATGTGACCACATTTACAGGCCCAAGTTATTCAGAGCGATCTAAGATAACAAAGATTTACTGGGAAGGATTTACTCATGCAAAGCCGTGGGGCATTCAGACTCCCACTCCATCATTTCTGTGATCCGTCATCTTCACTCTCTCCTTTGAGATGATATTCCTTGCTCCTCTCTCATAGTTTCTAATACTGTCTAAGGAAGACATGGAAAATATAGATTCCCCCACCCCTTTACTGTCTCCAGCTCCATTAGTTCAGTTTTCTAAACCATTGATTTTACAGTAATTCCTAAGAGATCCTTCTGGATTGCATCATCTCTCTGACTCATCCACCTCTGAACTCATGGCCCCAGAAAAGCCTTGGCCTGGGTGTAAACCCCACTTCTTGGACTGGACCTTGCCCTGTTGCAAAGAGAATTGCTAGGTCAGCCAGACATCTTACTCTTCCACCTTACACAGTCCTTGTCAGTGTTGTCTGGAGCTGTGTTCTCCACACTGTTCTGGTTCCCAGAACTTGATGAATAGTAGAGCTTTGGAAGGCATGCTTAAAGAGATGGAAAGACATTGAAGCATCGACAGTGATTGAAACACAGTGTCCACTCCACCTTAACAATGTCAGATAATGTCTATGAGAGTGTGCCCATACTTCTGGGCAAGATGGCAGCATAGGTAAATGCGGTACTTGCCTCCTTCCTACAATCACATCAACATTACAACTAAACTACAGAACAACTGTCATTCAGAACTGCCTGAAATCTGGCTGAATGGAAATCCTACAACTAGGGAATTAAGCCACATTGAAACTGGTAGGCGGGGTAGAGACACGAGACAGCCTGGTCCCATACCCAAGTGTGAAGAATAAAAATTGGGAGGAATATCTCAGCTGCAGAAGTCCTCTGGGAGGAGTAAAAGATCCCAGTCCCACACCAGGCCCCCCAACCCAGAGTTCCAGAGCTAGGAAGAGAAGTCCCCATAACTTCTAGCTGTAAAAATGAGCAGGGAACACAGAAAACCATAGGACATTGAAAAAAGAAATAGAGGAAGATACAAACAAGTGGAAGCACATACCATGTTCATGGATTGGAAGAATTAACATCATTAAAATGTCCATCTACCCAAGCAATCTGAAAATTCAACACAATCACTATTAAAATACCAATGGAATATTTCACTGATCTAGAAAAAATATTCCAAAAATTTATATAGAACCAAAACTGACCCCCGAACAGCCACAGCAATCTTGAGAAAGAAGAACAAAGTCAAAGGGATTATAATACTGGATATCAAACTATACTACAAAGCCATTTTAATCAGAATGGCTTAGTACTGGCACAAGAACAGGCATATAGACCAATGGAACAGAACAGAGACCCCCAGAAATTGACCAATGCCATTATGGTCAATTAATATATGACAAAGGAGGCAAGAGCATACAGTGGTGTAAAGACAGTCTCTTCAACAAATGGTAAAATTGGACAGGCACATGCAGAAAAGAGAAACTAGATCACCAACTTACACCATATACAAGAATAAACTCAAAATGCATAAAAGACTTAAATGTAAGTGGAGAAATGAAAAAAATCCTAGAAGAAAACATAGGCAGCAAAATCTCAAACATCTCACATAGTAGAATTTTTGCCAATATTTCTCTTAGGACAAGAGAAATAAAGGGGAAAATAAACAAATGGGACTATATCAAACTAAAAAGCTTCTGCACAGCAAAAGAAACCATCATCAAAATGAAATGGATTCCACTGTATGAGAGAACATATTTGTCAATGATATAGCTGATAAAAGATTCATTTCCAAAATATATTAAAAAACTCATACAACTCAACAAATGGATGACAAAAAATCCAATTGAAAAATGGGCAAAGAGGACATATAGAAGGCCAAGAGACATATGAAAAAATGCTCAATGTCACTAATCATCAGAGAGATGCAAATTAAAATTACAACGAGGTATCACCTCACACCTGCCAGAATGGCTACCATCAGTAAATCAACAAACAACAAGTGCTCGCTAAGATGTGGAGAAAAGGGAACCCTAGTACACTGTTGGTGGAAATGCAGACTGGTGCAGACACTATGGAAAACAGTATGGAGTTTCTTTAAAAAAATTAAAAGTAGGAACTGTCAATTTAACCTAGTGATTCCACTTCTATAAATATATCCCAAGAAACCTGAAACACCAATCAGAAAGAATATGGGCACCCCTTTGTTCAGAGCAGCACTGTTTACAATAGCTAAGTCCTGGAAACAGCTCAAGTGCTCATCAGTACATGAGTGGATAAAAAAGCTGTGGTACATTTGCACAATGAAATACTATGGGCTATAAAGAAGAAGGATCTCTTACCCTTGGAGACAGCATGGAGGGGCCTGAGAGTGTTATGCTGAGTGAAATAAGCCAGTCAGAGAAAGACAAGTATCACAGGATCTCAGAAGTACAGAGGCATGGGACAGACTAATACATCTCAGAGCGGGAGGCAGTGTGGGATGGGAAGAGATTAACCAAAAGACTTATATACTTACTAGAGGCCCGGTGCATGACATTTGTGCACTTGGGGGGACGGGAGGTCCCTCAGCCTGGCCTGCGCCTTCTCGCAGTCCAGGGCCCCTCACGGGATGTCTGACTGCTGGCTTAATGGACATCCCGCCACTGCTGCTGCGCTCACTAGCTGTGAGCCTGGCTTTTAACTGAGCAGCATTCCCCCTGTGGGAACACACTGACCACCAGGGGGCAGCTCCTGCATTGAACATCTGCCCCCTGGTGGTCAGTGCGCATCATAGCGACCAGTCGTTCTTCTGTTCGGTTGATTTGCATATTAGGGTTTTATTATATAAGACTAGGGGCCCAGTGCACAAATTCGTGCACCTTGAAAAGAACTGTGGATTGTGAGGCTGCGGTGGGCACAGGGGCGGGTCTCGGCCCATCCTCTGCGCCCCGGCCCAGCCCCTCCCACCACGACCCCAGGTCCCCTCTCTACTGGCAGCCCCACTCCCACCACCCCTGCCACTCCCACATGCTGATGGTGCCAGCCTCGCTCGCACCCGCTGATGGCGTGGAGCGACTGGGGCCAGTGCCATCAGTGGGTGTGAGTGGCGGCTGCTGCCAGCCCTGATCACCCCTCAGGAGCAGGGGGAGGTGGAGAATCCCTGAGGGGCAATCACATCCAGCAGCCATTGCTCGCACCCACTGACAGTGCTGAGTGATTGGGGCCAGCGCCAGGCGAGAGAAGCGGGTGTGAGTGGCGGCTTCAGTGCCAGCAGCGGGTGTGAGTAGGGCCGGGGACAGCAGCAGGTGTGAGCACCAGGTGGGACTGTGGTGCATGGAAGCAAAGAATTTTCAGTAACCACCAGACCACGACCAGCGCCCCACCTTGGTCTGGCGTCCCCACTCATCTGCTCCATCATCCTGCCATGGCCAATGCCCGCCATGTTCTGCACGCTGCCGCTTGCTGCCGACGCCTGCCATGTTCCGCGCACGCCCCCTGGTGGTCAGTGCACATCATAGTGACCAGTTGTTTGGTTGTTCGGTTGTTCCACCATTCGGTCTATTTGCATATTAGGGTTTTATATATATAGATATGCATAGTTCATGGATACAGACAATAGTGTGGTGAAGGCCAGGGGTGGGATAGGAATGGTTTGGAAAGGGGCAAATGGGGGGAAATGGGGGACATCTGTAATAATGTCAATAATAAAAATATATTTATTTTAAAAAGGAAATGACAGTTTTGCAAATGGGCTATACATATTTATATTTCTCCCAACAATATACAAGCATTTTGGTAATTCCACATCCTCTCCAACTTGTAATGTTTTCACTTTCTTTTCTCATATATTAGTATCTCATGATGGATTTAGTTTTCATTTTAATGATGATTGATTTAGAGCACTTTTTCATGTGCTTATCAGAGCCTTATATAGCTTCTTTCTGAAGTGTTCATTCAAATAGTGGGTTGTGTTTCTTTTTAATGTGGATTTGTAAGTGTTCTTTATATGAATGCAATCCTTTGCCAGATACTAGTATATATGCACAGGATTTTTCTCCCAAATTATCTCAACTATTTATGTTTCCAGTCACATATTTTGATAAACTGAAAATGTCATTATATTGTACATTGTCTCATTTTTTCCTTTGTTTTATGGCTCCTGCTTTATGGTTTTAAGAAATATTGGCCAACCAAAACAAACAAACAAGCAAACAAAAAAAACCCAGCAGGGATTGAGGCTGAGGGAGGCTGAAA
Organism: Myotis brandtii; assembly: GCF_000412655.1. NCBI lineage: Eukaryota > Metazoa > Chordata > Mammalia > Chiroptera > Vespertilionidae > Myotis > Myotis brandtii. Next base: position 1,636,718 of record NW_005355000.1, on the reverse strand, counting down.
GCTGCTGGAGTCCCAGGTGTTCCTCTTAAAGGGCCAGTGCATGAACTTACTCAGACTCACTCCCTCTGAGCTCCAGCATTGGAGCAGCAGCTTGAAAAGAACCAGAGACACATGGGGGAGGAACTGAATTGTCCAGCATCAGAGAGAGAACTGGGGGACAGCTTTCTCCCAGACAGAAGTGCTGGCAGAGGCCATTGTTCCTCTTCTGAGACTTCCCCACACAGAGCCAGCAGGTGGGTGCCATATCTGAAACTCCATCAACCTGGTTAACACTGTTCACCTTGCCCTGGTGATTCCTTGAGACCCCGCCCCACCAAACTTATTGGCCCACCCAAGCTGTTTCCAGTGGCTTTTCCATAAGAATGGCCTGTCTTGGCTCATGATTAAGATATTTCTAAACTCTCTCAAACAAGCATCATCTGGCCTCAGCATGTCCCACACCTCTCATTAATTGGTCCTAGCCCTCGCACTAGAAGTAGCCTGTCTTGGTTTTCAGCTTGGCCTTGCCTAGGCACCTCCAATCACAGCACAAGTAGCAGCCATGGGCATATTGCTTTGTAGCTCATGCATGTGGCCCCAGGCTGGAAACAGGCAGTGGCTGACCTTGGCCTGCACTTCCTAGAACAGACAAACCTGGTAGACAGCTTCAGATCATGTTGAAGCATCACTACCCAAACACCTCTACAAGCAACACACTTAAGGGCAGATTTAGCAGGCACCAGAGCCTACTGAAGTAAGTCCTGCTCTATGGCGTAGGCCCCTGCACAGCTGACCCTTCATGATGGTCAGAGGTTGGAGGTTGAAGGTCAGAGGTTGGTGGTCTGTGGTAGAAGCCAGTCCTTGCAGCTGATTGGCCTTTGGGTGAATCTTGCCTATTGACATGCCAACAGCAATCAAGGCTCAACTATAACAGGAGGGTGTACAAAGCCCACATAGGGGTCATACCTCAAGTGCCCAGCTCCGGTTATCAGGGAGGCTTTGCCACCGGACATCTACTACTTAAGGCCACTCTACCAAGCCTGGGAGATGTACAAGCTCTACCTAATGCATAGAAACAAACACAGGGAGGCTGCCAAAATGAGGAAAGAAATAAACATGCCCCCCCCCCAAAAAACACAAAAAAAACAAAACAAAACAAAAATAGAATAAAATAAAAAAGAACAAAACTGAAAAACAACTAAACAAAATGGAGACAAGCAATCTACTAGATGAAGCGTTCAAAACACTGGTTATAATGATGCTCAATGAAATTAGTGAGAACCTCAACAACATAAAAAAGGACAATTCAGAAATGAAGGATATACTAACTTAAATGAAGAATAATTTACAGGAAATCAACAGTAGAGTAGATGAAGCCAAGAATCACATTAGCAATTTGGAGTATAAGGAAGCAAAAAACAACCAATCAGAACAGCAAAAAGAAAAAAATTCCAAAAAAAAAAAATGAGAAAAGTTTAAGTAGCCTTTGACACAACTTCCAGTGTTCCAACATTCATATCATGAGGGTGCCAGAAGGAGAAGAGAGAGAGCAAAATATTGAAAATCTATTTGAGAAAAATAATGACAGAAAACTTCCTTAACCTGGTGAAGGAAATAGACATACAAGTCCAGGAAGTACAGAAAGTCCCAAACAAGATGAACCTGAAGAGGCCCACACCAAGACACATCATAATTAAAATGCCAAAGGTTAAAGACAAAGAGAGAATCTTAAAAGCAGCAAGAGAAAAGCAGTTAGTTATCTACAAGGGAGTTCCCATAAGACCATCAGCTGATTTCTTAATAGAAACTTTGCAGGCCAAAAGGGATGGGCAAGAAATATTCAAAGTGATGAAAACCAACCAAGATTATGCTATGCAACAAAGCTATCATTTAGAATTGAAAGACATATAAATAGCTTCCCAGACAAAAAAAACCTAAAGGAGTGCATCACCATCAAATCAGTATTACATGAAATGTTAAAGGATCTTCTTTAAGAAGATAAAAAATATAAACAATAGAATGGCAATATATATATATTCAACAATTGAATCTAAAAACAAGCAGAACAGAAACAGACTCATAGATACAGAGAATGTTTTGATGGTTGCCAGTCGTGAGGGGGGTTAGGGAGATGAGTGAAAAAGGTGAAGGGATTAAGAAGTACAAATTGCCCTAACCAGTTTGGCTCAGTGGATAGAGTGTTGGCCTATGGACTGAAAAGTCCCAGGTTTGATTCCGGTCAAGGGCATGTACCTTGGTTGCAGGCACATCCCCAGTAGGAGGTGTGCAGGAGGCAGCTGACAATGTTTCTCTCTCATCAATGTTTCTAACTCTCTATCCCTCTCCCTTCCTCTCTGTAAAAAAAATCAATAACATATTTAAAAAAAAATAAATACAAATTGGTTGTTACAGATTAGTCATGGGGATGTGAAGTACAGCATAGGGGATATAGACAATAATCTATATATATAAAAGGCTAAGTGTCCATCGGTCCGACCGGTAGTTATGACACACACTGACCACCACGGGGCAGATGCTCAACTCAGGAGCTGCCATGATGCACACTGGCTATTTAAAAATAAACGGCACCACAGACCTGGCGCCAACAAACCAACACTCGGCTTCCTCCAAATGGGACACAGGCCCTGCCACCACCCCAGAGCAACACTTACCAAATCGCAGCCAATGCTGCTGAGACCCCATGGTGCAAAATGCGGCCCACAGCCCAGCCCAGCCGAGAAACAGTCACTGTGGGTGCCAGGTATTGACGTCGTGTAGCAACGCCCAGCTTCCTCTCCCTAGTGACTAGCCTCCTTGGAGTTTCTTCAGCCCAGGAACACGACTTGCTTTATAGCCATGTGCAAACATTTTACATTTTAACCAAATGTTTGTGAAGCATTTTTCTGTGCCTTATCTCATTTGATCCTCACAGAAGTCTTGGAGTAGGTAGATAGGAGACTCAGTAGAATCCTATTTTCTTTTCATTAGCCTGATCTACAATAATAATCTGCTTCATGTTGATATTTACTGCTGTGTTGCTGACAATTACCTGAAAGAGAAGTTGGGGTGCTTCACTGGGCTGGAAAAAGTTTAGCTAAATCAGAAAGCAGGTCCAATTAAGCAAGTTTATTCTATATCTATAAAAGGCTAAGTTGACTAGCACATGCACGATACATATAAAGCTCTTGCTGGCGCCAATTGCATGCGTGTGTTTCAATCTGTCATTGTCGATCATGAATTTGGTTGACACTTCTATTATAGAGAAAGGGTGAACAGCGATATTAAAATATTTCTTCTAATTAATTTCCTTTCAATGTGCACGAATCCATGCACCAGGACACTAGTATTCTAATAACTATGTATGGTGTGAGATGGGTGTGAGATTTTTTAGAATGATCACTTAGTAAATGATGTAATGTCTAATCACTGGGTTATACACCTGAAATTAATGTAATAATGTATGTCAACTGCGATTGAAAAATAAAATTTATTTTAAAATGAAAAGAGAGAGAGAGAGAGAGCGCCCAAATCTTACTCTGTTCTCTTGGCCTCAATTCAGCCTCCTTTACTTCAGGGTTCCCAGAAACCCACATTCTCCATTACCGCCGTTGGCCTGTGCTGACATCATAGTGTCCTTCTTAGCATTTACCAGTGTCTCATATTGTACTTCACACACACCACCTCCAGCTATCCTTCAGCTGATCTAATAACTATGTATGGTGTGAGATGGGTGTGAGATTTTTTAGAATGATCACTTAGTAAATGATGTAATGTCTAATCACTGGGTTATACACCTGAAATTAATGTAATAATGTATGTCAACTGCAATTGAAAAATAAAATTTATTTTAAAATGAAAAGAGGGAGAGAGAGAGCCCAAATCTTACTCTGTTCTCTTGGCCTCAGTTCAGCCTCCTTTACTTCAGTGTTCCCAGAAACCCACATTCTCCATACATCCCGGTAGACCGCCGTTGGCCTGTGCTGACATCATAGTGTCCTTCTTAGCATTTACCAGTGTCTCATATTGTACTTCACACACACCACCTCCAGCTATCCTTCAGCTGAGCTTCGCTAAGATACTAGGCATTCTCAGTTGAAGCAGAATAAATTTTTCACATTAAGCAAAATGTAGGACCCACATGGAAAGTACCTTTCAGGAAGCTGCTTAATGGGTATGGGGTTTTATTTTTGAGTGATGAGAATTGTTGCAACTGGATAGAGATGGTGGTTGTGCAACATTCTGAATGTACTAAATGCTGCTGAATTGTTTACTTTAAATGGTTAATGTTATGTTGCAAAATAATTAATTTTATGTTATGTGAACTTTACCTCGACTTTTAAAAATATATATTTTTATTGATTTCAGAGAGAAAGAGAGAGGGAGAGAGAGATAGAAACATCAATGATGAGAGAGAATCATTGATCAGCTGCCTCCTGCATGACCTCTACTGGGGATGGAGCCCTCAACCCAGCCATGTGCCCTGAATGGGAATTGAACCGTGACCTCCTGGTTCATAGGTCGATGCTCAACCACTGAGCCACACCGGCCGGGCTTATCTCAACTTTTATTTTTTTTAAATATATTTTATTGACTTTTTACAGAGAGGAAGGGAGAGCAATAGTCAGAAATATCGATGAGCAAGAAACATTGACCAGCTGCCTCCTGCACACCCCCCACTGGGGATGTTCCCGCAGCCAAGGTACATGCCCTTGTCTGGAATCGAACCTGGGACCCTTCAGTCTGCAGGCTGACGCTCTATCCACTGAGCCAAACCAGCTAGAGCAACCTCAACTTTTAAAAAATAAATATGTGTTGAATGAATACTTACTTAGACCTTGTTTCAGAACTCTTCCCACAGCCAAGTGCTGAGTGCTCTTCATCCAGCCCAGCACTTCAACAACTTCAGTCCAGTTTCCGAGTCTGCGTGAAGATGAGAGCACATTCAACCATTATTTGGAAAAACATTTCAAATATTTGCCTCCATCAAACTGTCACAGGACATTGTTATCAGCATAAGGCCAACCCTAGAGCTAAGTTTTTGTTTGTTTGTCTTATGCTATTTTACAATAAAATTTGAGATTATTTGGATGTATATGCAATTATAAAAAATTATAGAGAGATCCTGTGTCACCCAACCATCACAATGGTCACATCTTGAAAAACTATAGAATAATATCATAGCCAGGAAATTGACATTGATATCATCTATCTCATTCAGATTTCAGCGGTTTTATGTGTACGAATTTGTGTGAGTGTGTGTCCTGTTTCTATATTGAAGTGTAACAATAATTCCTTTTAGTACATAGTCTGTTGACGAGTGAGAAATTCCAGAAGGATGGTGGCACCACCAGAGTAACACAGTAAATGGCCCAAGTGCAGCTTAAAAGAAAGAGATGTTTCTAGCCGAAACTGGTTTGGCTCAGTGGATAGAGCGTTGACCTGCGGACTGAAGGGCATCTATCTCATTCAGATTTCAGCGGTTTTATGTGTACGAATTTGTGTGAGTGTGTGTCCTGTTTCTATATTGAAGTGTAACAATAATTCCTTTTAGTACATAGTCTGTTGACGAGTGAGAAATTCCAGAAGGATGGTGGCACCACCAGTAAATGGCCCAAGTGCAGCTTAAAAGAAAGAGATGTTTCTAAAGTTGTAAGCAGCCTGGAACCTGTCAGTTAACCATTCCTTTTACGTTCACTTGACCCTTTCAGCGTGGCGTTCTCAGGTTGGCTGCCACGCATTTTGTTTAATACAACACGCTGAAGGATATGATACAATAAGACTTTCTTCTGTCATTTGAGAAAATGGGAAACTTGAGGTTTGATAGCATTGAAAGGTACCTGTAAGATTGTGTTTACTTACAAAGAACACGTGCTAGTTCAGTCTCCTAATAAATTTAGCCTCAGACTTGAGGACATTGTCCAGTGTTTAGTGGGGTCCATCTCATATGGTAAGTGAATTCATTTGAAGGTTCTAGGGACTGCTCTTTTCTACATTGCATTCATTGAAGGATTAAGCATCTCTTACCTATTTGGCCTCCATCCCACCATCTGCTGCGAATAGCATGTAGATTTTAGTCTTAGTCTAGCTGTTTTGGTATCGCTATCCACAAACTCTCTCGTCTCCCCTCACACCCGCCCCGCCCCCCCACCACACACACACAGAATTGCACATGATTCAGTCAACACCTTCCATTCTAGACACAATGATTGGTTCAGAAAGTGCACATGTCTGAACGTAGCCAAAGAGATGTAATTCCTGATCTTTTGCTGGGATGATTAGGGCAAAGACTCTCTTTCACTGGGCTTGAATGTGTTCATGCGTAGACAGAGCATCCGTGAGCACCGGCAGAGACAGCGTGCTGTACATGAAGCCAGCAAGGACGAAAGAGACCTGCCAACCCTACCTGAGTATTGTTGAAAAAAAGACAACGGCCCCAAAACGGAGTCACGGGTGCTAAGCCCATGTCATCAAATCAAGACTTACTCAACGGCCCCAAAACGGAGTCACGGGTGCTAAGCCCATGACTTACTAGCTAACCCAACTGCAGTTTTAGCTTCTCCCGGGAATGTCACCTTCAGCCAGGAGAGCTGGATTTACCTGGTCAGCACTGGTGAGGTCATCAGCCTGACCGGCCCCTGCCTGAAACAACCCACCCTGGCCCAGAAACTTCCCTTTTCCACCCTCTTCACTGTATACACGTCCCGGGAGCGCGTTCTTACTGCTGGATGGGATGCTGCGCGATCCAGGGATTGTGGAATAAAGCCCCGTTGAATTCTGTTCGTTTGTTTAACAGCTTCTAAACCAGCTATACCTGAAGCTCTAAACTTTTGTTACACGAACCATTAAGATAATAACCTACCTTTTTATGTGTGTTTAAATACACATTAACTGATTTTACTTTATTACTATTATATTTTTTGTCACTAGCAACTCAGTGAGAAGGATGAGTGGCAAATAACTTTTATTAGGTTGACTCAATCCTTAAGTTAATTTAGTACTTGTCCTCTCATCGTTCAACAATCCCCTTATCGTGTCATCTGTCTGCATTACCGCCCGCAATAATTTGCCTGACCCACAGCTTTGGTGCTTGGTGTAAAAGAAGTAAATGAGTGGCACTGGGAGTACATTAGTGCTTCTGACCCTACACTGCCGTCTTTTAGCCAGATTATGCATGTGTGGCACGGCAGCTGACCATCTGGCCTGCTTATGTAAGTTCTGTACTGAAATGGTCCAGGCCTCATTGTTTATTTATGTGATGCAAGCGGCCTCTCTCTAGATCCTAACTCAATCTTCAGTCCCTGTTTTGTAGGCTCGGAGCTCTAATGACGGCAAGAGAAATGTGTGCTGCTTCAGATGGCGCGATTAAAAGAAAATTGTTCCCAAAGAAATTCTTATCTCCTAGTGGGGGGAGCTAAGTCAGTATAAATGATGGAAAAGGAAATTACAAATGTGTCTTGTTTTCTCCTTATTGGAGGCATTGTTTTATCACAACTGTCAAGTCAAGTATACACCTATTTTGAAAAGCTTTTTACGGCTTTTCACAAATGGAGAAATAAGAGGCTGCATAATTACAGGAGCTAATGGAGCTCTGCTTTGCAAGGCAAAGGCAGGGCTTTGCTGTTACTTTTTTACTCACAAGTGGCACCGGCAAGGGGGTGAGGCGTGGCAAAGACGCTAGAAAAGGAGAGAAAAGCAACAGCAAAATGCAGTTAAGAGAAACAACCAACAAGATCACCAGAGGCCTAGCAGGAGACTAAGAATCTTGCAAAGGAAAGCTGAGCCCTTTCTAGTTGTGTTCCCGGAGGCAGAGAAAAGGAGAAAGGGACAGGGAAGGGGTGGGGGCCTCGGATTCTAACCTGTGTCAACTGAATAAGCACAATCAGTCAATCCATCAATGTTGATGTAATCTTTGATGTTAAAAATTTCATTAAGCTGGCTGTTTCTCTTTTCTCTCCATCACAGGTGATTTCAATGGACTGGGCTCCTGCTTAGTCATGGCTCCTATCCATCACAGGTGATTTCAATGGACTGGGCTCCTGCTTGCTGAGTCATGGCTCCTGTTCATCACCCAGTGGATGTGTTTGAGAGGCCAGCAGAGGGAGCCCAAGATTATGGGTGGGTTCCAAGTTTAGCCAAGGCAACCATCCTCCCAATTCAGGACTTCCCAATCCAACTTGTGACCACGAAGCTCTTTCTCTTTCCACCTCCCTCTTTTCCTCTAGCATCTCCCAAAAACAGCCATGATCCCCAAACCCAAATAGTCTGTGTGGTCCCACCTTTTACCAAAGAGTTCACAGGTTGACATTCTGATGGTAGATCCCCCGATGGATGGAAAAGAAAGGCCTCAGTGTGGGTCTAACATTAAAAATCATGTTGAATGGGAGAGTGTTAAACGTCAAGTCAAATAGCCTATGATCTGCCCTGGCCGGTGTGGCTCAGTTGGTTGAGCGTCCTCCTGTGCACCAAGAGGTTGCAAGTTCGATTCCTGGTCAGGGCACATGCCCCGGTTGTGGGCTCAATTCCCAGTAGGGGGCGTGCAGGAGGCAGCCAATCTATGTTTCTCTTCTCTCTCACATTGATATTTCCCTCTCTCTTTCTCTCCTTTCCTCTCTCTCTAAAATCCATTTTAAAAAAACATCTTTTTAAAACAAAGCCTATGATCTACTGTTAAGTGAAAATTACAGATTACAAAACTGGCAATGATAGCATCTCAGTTGTGTAAAGATTTTTTTTTATTATAGAAAAAAATAGAAGTTTGTCAAATTAAGAGTGGTTGATTTTGAGGTGTGATGTGTATATAGGGGTATTTCAGGAATTTTTTTTCTTGCTTCATTATGTATTTATAACTTTCATATGTATAGTGTATGCAGTCAATGTATATAGCTTTGATAATCACAGGGAAAAATACAAGATTATACATGCTTGTGTATGTTTCATGTGTTCTTATACAATACTCTCTGCTTTATAACACCATAGGAATGTTCATGTGACTGTACGAAGGAGCAACACAGAAGGAAAGAAAGAAAATGAGCTCTTATTAAGCCCAATGTGCTAAGGACTGCATTAGAAGCTAAGGAACGAGAAGACAGATCAGTTACACTCCATGACCTCGGGAAGCCTATCTAGTATAGTCATCTGCACCATCTCATTTCCTTGTCACACTGGCTCTGTGAAGTAGATGGCACGGTCACGCCGTGCTTAAGGATGGGATACGGTCTGCATCGTTAGACAATTTTGTTCTGTGTGAACAGCTTAGGGTCCACTTCCAGAAACCTAAATGGGGTAGCCCACTGCTCTGATCGTATGGGCACTCCTGTTGCACGGCTGGTAGAGCAGAAGGCTGTTTACACCAGCATCACCACAGACACGTGAGCAATGCCTCGCGCTGTGGCTGCTATGTCACTGGGTGGTAGGAATTTTCAGCTGCATTACGATCTTATGGGACCACTGTCGTATATGTGGTTCCTCGTTGACCACAATGTCATTATGTGGTGCTGACTACAGTAGCCTCAGTTTGACAGGCAGGTTCCTGTGACCCAGGGCCACTTAACTATTGCATGGCTGACTGGACCTTCACCTCCAAAGACTCTCCTCCTTCCCAAATTGGAGTCATCATAAAGGCATAATTTCCTAGCTTATAACTATTACCTGAATTATTTACTTCTTTTTTATTTCAACCTATTTTTAACAAAAATTATTTTAAAAGATGTTTTATGCTACTAATGTAAATGCAAAGCAGAATATGTCCCATAAATAAAAGATAGCCATAAATAAGCACAATAAAAACAAATAAAAAATGTACACTGACCCTTCTGGGAGGCTCTGAAGCTCTCTCTCTCTCTTTTAAAAATATATTTTATTGATTTCAGAGAGGAAGGGAGAGGGAGAGAGAGAAACATCAATGATGAGAGAGAATCCTGCAACTCAGGCATGCGCCCTTGACCATACTCGAACCCGGGACCCTTCAGTCTGCAGGCCGACAGTCTATCCACCGAGCCAAACCAGCCAGGGCTGAAGCTCTCTTTGCCATAAAGAGGGGAGTAGCAAGTCTGAAAGAGATGGTCAAGACACACTGCCCCCTCGCTGAGACTTTCTCCTGGACATCACCAGAGGGTCAGAATAAGTACTGAAAGGGAGTAGCTTTGTATGCAGCTTATTGCAGACCTTCATTGATACCAACATGGCTTTGAGAAATATGGCATCTGATGCAAAGCCAATAAAAATATCCCAGCCAGAGAGGAACAGAGAAACCTAGCAGTTAGAAAGACAAGCCTGAGTTCAAAGACTATGTAAATCAAATTTCACTACCATGAATCTCAAGATTATGAGAGTATCTATTTTTTATAACAAATAAATATTCTGAAACATCAGCATTAACTGGAACATGAAACTAACAGCAATTTTTGAAAGAATAAAAATGTATGTCTCATGTTTGAGAGGGCATTCCATGAGAAGAGAGTGCATTGCAATAGAAAGAACATACATTCAGGAACTGAATAGATGTGTATTCAGATCCACTCAGCAATTTATTACACATATACCTGAGCTTCTCTGAGCATTTTGTTTCCATCTATAAGCCTGGGAGAGGGGTGGATAGTTTTCTCTCATGCAAAGGTCATTTGCATAATTTCTCAGGTTAAAGGATAATTTTCCCAAAAAGGTAAAATCGTGGTTCTTATATAATGATGAGTACCTATTGAATATCTTTTTTTAAAATTTATTACACATATACCTGAGCTTCTCTGAGCATTTTGTTTCCATCTATAAGCCTGGGAGAGGGGTGGATGATTTTCTCTCATGCAAAGGTCATTTGCATAATTTCTCAGGTTAAAGGATAATTTTCCCAAATAGTGGTTCTTATATAATGATGAGTACCTATTGCATATCTTATTTAACTTATTATTAGTGAAATGTTACAACTCATTCAAAGGAGAATTCAAAGAAGAGAGACAGAGATAGATGGGAGGGCTGAAATAAAATTACAATGGGCAAAAACTGTCTTCTTCCACGTGGGAGAGGGAAATTCATTGACCATCCACAGGACAGACTTTCTTTGAATATCTGTAGACAAACTTACTTACATTACTCTAGTTTTCTCAGCAACTTCTGAACTATTGTGGTCAATACAGAAATGTATAGTAAAACAGTTTTCAAGTTAACTTTTATTTCAAGACTTGTGAATAGCTGAGTGAGAGACAAAGATGCGTATTACTATAGAACTACATGCCCCCCAGAGACCTGTGCTCCACCGAAAAATATCCAGTCATCCCTTTTGTTTTTTCCAAAGTCTTATTGTTCCTCACATTTATAGCAAGACCTGATTGGCAGAAGTTAACGCTATTTTTGAAAATAACGGATTTATAATACAAAGTAAATCAAATAGAACAAAATTGTTCTCCTTTAAAATATCACCGGTGCTTATGATCCTGTAGTGATCAGCTTCCTCACGGAAAAGATGGGACAGGAAGGTCTCTTCCATCTAAAATCATAGGATTCAATCATCTACCCGTGGTCGGCAAACTGTGGCTCACGAGCCACATGTGGCTCTTTGGCCCCTTGAGTGTGGCTCTTCCTAAGCCTTAGGAGTACCCTAATTAAGTTAATAACACGTGGGAGAGGGAAATTCATTGACCATCCACAGGACAGACTTTCTTTGAATATCTGTAGACAAACTTACTTACATTACTCTAGTTTTCTCAGCAACTTCTGAACTATTGTGGTCAATACAGAAATGTATAGTAAAACAGTTTTCAAGTTAACTTTTATTTCAAGACTTGTGAATAGCTGAGTGAGAGACAAAGATGCGTATTACTATAGAACTACATGCCTCCCAGAGACCTGTGCTCCACCGAAAAATATCCAGTCATCCCTTTTGTTTTTTCAAAAGTCTTATTGTTCCTCATATTTATAGCAAGACCTGATCGGCAGAAGTTAACGCTATTTTTGAAAATAACGGATTTATAATACAAAGTAAATCAACTAGAAAAAAATTGTTCTCCTTTAAAATATCACCAGTGCTGATGATCCTGTAGTGATCAGCTTCCTCATGGAAAAGATGGGACAGGAAGGTCTCTTCCATCTAAAAGTGTAGGATTTGATCATCTAGCCCAGTAGTTGGCAAACTGCGGCTCGCTAGCCACATGCGGCTCTTTGGCCCCTTGAGTGTGGCTCTTCCTAAGCCTTAGGAGTACCTAATTAAGTTAATAACAATGTACCTACCTATATAGTTTAAGTTTAAAAAATTTGGCTCTCAAAGAAATTTCAATCGTTGTACTGTTGATATTTGGCTCTGTTGACTAATAAGTTTGCCGACCACTGAGCCAATTACAACGCTTTATTTCTATTTTACTAAAATCTAAGTTTCAAAAGGTTAGAGGTAAATTAAAAAATAGCCTGTAATAAAAAAATAAGTAATTTCTGAAATTAAAGCATAAGTTAAGAAAAAAAATGAGTCGATAATAGAAAAAAAATTAAACCAATTTGCAGTAAAATTTGAATTATATAATCCCAGGTTTTTTCCTTATTTAAGAAATACTGACAAAGAATGACACTATCAAAGATGAAAGATGACAAAAGCTCTAACTCGATGTCCTGATCAATACAGAAATTTATGGTAAAGCAATTTCCAAGACTTTCAAAGTGGCCTACATAATGATTTTTAACTCATTCCTTTGCAAGTTCTCAAAGAAAGAATGTCACTTTATACAGTAATGAAGGTAATTCAAACTGCATTTTCTAAGCAATTAAGGTAGCTTGTGTTTGGAAGTTGATTTAATTTCATTAATTTCTTAATTTCCTTTTGTGCTCAGATTTCGAATGGAGCTCTCTAATTCTCTCAACATGTCTGCATGCCCCTACACTGGCTGGTTCGTGTTGTCCCTGGAGGGCCTTTCTCAGTGACAGACCAACAACTCAGTGATTCTCAACCATGTAAGCTGTCCAAGTCCTCCAATAAATTTAGCAAACAAAGCAAAGGAATCCAAATAACATTTCCTTCTATTCACAGAAACTTCAGCTTTTATGTGCAGTAATTAATGGCACTGTTTAACCAGGAATGACATTAGAAATGGGGCAGTTGTTATTTACCACAGCCATGTAATAAGGTGTCAAAGGTTATCACAACAGGATATCTGTGTCTAAGTGGGAAGAGATACAGAGACAAAGTCAAGCTAGCTATCCCTGTTTTGTTTTCCCACGGGAGGGAAGTCTGCTAAAATAGACTCTGAGCACCTAAAGCAGCAATGGGCACAATGGTCATTTTCAGGTTCTAGCCCTGCTTTCCTTTCTAATGTGGGTGACAGAAGCAAACATTGGAATATAACAATTCTAATTGAGTACCTGCAATGTGTAATACTGTACTGGCATCTTCTCTTGGTCATGTTACCTGATGCATTTTCTTTCCCGTCATATAGAAAGAGGGTAGCTAGCTTCTAGAAGGGATCTGGTCACAGGAGTGGTGAGCCCGCGCTGATGGTTGTTTGGGTAGTGTGAATGTCGTCAGGGCCTCACTTTGACCACCTCCTCTACCTGTCCCATCTCCTGACCTTGCTTTCTCACAGATTCCTCTAGCACAGCGGTTCTCAACCTGTGGGTCGCGACCCCTTTGGCGGTCGAACGACCCTTTCACAGGGGTCGCCTAAGACCATCCTGCATATCAGATATTTACATTACGATTCATAACAGTAGCAACATTACAGTTATGAAGTAGCAACAAAAATAATTTTATGGTTGGGTCACAACATGAGGAACTGTATTTAAAGGGCCAGAAGGTTGAGAACCGCTGCTCCAGCACATTCTCTCCCTTTGGCGGTCGAACGACCCTTTCACAGGGGTCGCCTAAGACCATCCTGCATATCAGATATTTACATTACGATTCATAACAGTAGCAACATTACAGTTATGAAGTAGCAACAAAAATAATTTTATGGTTGGGTCACAACATGAGGAACTGTATTTAAAGGGCCAGAAGGTTGAGAACCACTGCTCTAGCACATTCTCGCTATGACTAACACTGTCATTTTGGGGTAGGCAGTTAGACAGAAATGAGCAGAACAAGGACGATGGGGCAGGTACAGAAGGTCACCAGGCGGGAAAGCCCAGGGGCTTAGCAATGGACAATTAACTGTAGGGTGGGACCTCGCCCAGGATGACTTTTCCTCCCTAGCATGTGCTGGCCATGCGGTTTGCACCCCCTGACCTCTCCTCCCTAGAGATAGCATCTAGGCCTCAGTTGTATTTCAGCTCCGGGCCCAAATAAGCAACAAAACCAGCCACGGCTGACCTGACCTCGGGACGTATGACCCCTGCCCTGATGCAGGCCAATCAACCAGTGCCGACTACACCCTGAATGGTCACACCTGGAAAGCTGCTGACTATTCTATAAAGATCTTTCCCTGGGACCTCCCCTAAGATCTCCGCCTTAAAACCCTCAGGAAGGAGGACCCAGTGTGCTCTTCCTCCTGGGAGCAGGCCAGTGCCTTTCCCTTTCCCCTCCCCCTCTGCCTCTCTCCCCCTCCCAGCCCCAGGCACATTCCCATTAGCTTCCTCACTTCCAAATTCCAAAGGCCCTTCCTTTGCCTCCATAACTTGTTTCCTAAGCCCATTTCTTCTAGGAATTACTGCTTCTAGCTCTGTGAGGTACCAAGTAAATGTTCTCTTACAGTTTGGGTCTTTGCTCTGCATTCTCTCCTGGCCAGAACCCAAGTACCGAAGTTGCTGAACCCAGGTTTGGTCTGACCCCACCGGTCAGGCACCTGGTGCTGTTCCACCGCCTACAATTTCAAACCTTCATCTTTGTTGAAAAAGGCCCGGCTGTAGAGACCCACTCGCCCCTCTCTCTGGGTTTACAGGTGAAAGACATTGAAGCTTAGAGCGGGTTAGGTCGCACGTGTACTAAATAGCCAGGTTTGGTCTGACCCCACCAGTCAGGCACCTGGTGGTGTTCCACCGCCTACAATTTCAAACCTTCATCTTTGTATTTGTTGAAAAAGGCCTGGCTATAGAGACCCACTCGCCCCTCTCTCTGGGTTTACAGGTGAAAGACATTGAAGCTTAGAGCGGGTTAGGTAGCATGTGTACTAAATAGTCAATACATTTGAACCCAGGTTTTTCAGTTCCTACACCAGTGTTCTTTCTTCTCATGCATTGCCCCTCATTGAAAGTCAATTTGTATTCCTTTTAAAACTGATTTTACATGCTCATTGTAACAATAATGCAAACTATGCATTATGTCTTTATTGATTTTGGAGGAAGAGGAAGGGAGAAGGAGATAACAACATCGATGAGAGAGAAACTATGGGCTGCCTCCTACATGCTCCCCACAGGGTACTGAGCCCTCATGTGCCCTGACGGGGAATCAAACAGGCCACTTCTTGGTGCATGGATGACGCCCAACCCACTGAGCCACACGCCCAGGGCTGAAGCACTGCATCTTTCAAGTGAGAGGGGAAAACAGTCTGACAACACTGCAACCTGACAGTGATATGCAATGTACGATGTCTTAAACGTTTCTATGTGAAGCATAAATCACCGGTAAATGTGAAACATGTGACACGAGGCAGTACGTGACGGACACATGACATCCACGGCGTTCTCTGACATCTTCCCATCCTCCTCCCTCTGGACTCTCGAGAAAGTGGACTTGACCTCACCTGCTGATTTGGGTCTAACCAGGATTTCAAGGAGCCACAGTTGCCAACTTGCACAAAGGTGTTCCTGTCTGTGGCATATCTCAGATCCAGGGA
This sequence comes from Myotis brandtii, assembly GCF_000412655.1. NCBI lineage: Eukaryota > Metazoa > Chordata > Mammalia > Chiroptera > Vespertilionidae > Myotis > Myotis brandtii. The sequence continues at coordinate 1,620,996 of NW_005355000.1, read as the reverse complement.
AACTAACTGTGGCATCAAAGCAGTGGGAGGAGCTGGCAGCAAGTTCTCGGCACGCGCTCCAGAGAAAGGAAACCCAGTGGCACCTGAACCCTTGACGTGGCCAGCAAACCTTCTCGATGTAACAGTCACATTTCCCCAAAACACCTGGTTACAACCCACGAGCCCCTGAGAGCCACGCCGAGGCCTGTGTGACCTAGAACGTGGCCACAGACAGTTTGGCCCAGTGCCTCAGCCTCCTGAAGCCCAAGCATCGAGCGCTCACTGCGCATCTTCAATGAAACCTACACTCACCAGACTGGCTTAGGGCTGAACAGAACTCCCTAAAACTTCTCCCTCTGTTATAAAGTGCCTTCATCTGGTTACTTCCCTGGACTATTTTCTCTGGCTTTAGGCTTTTCCAGGCTTTGGAAAAACCCAAAACGCCCTCCCACCCTTCCATCCCATGATCATCTCATTATTGCCAAGGAACAACGTCAACTTTTGCTGTGTGTGCGGGAGAGGAGAGAAAAGATAGATAGATGATAGATAGATAGATAGATAGATAGATAGATAGATAGATAGATGATAGATAGATAGATAGATAGATAGATGATAGATAGATAGATGATAGATAGATAGATAGATAGATAGATAGATAAAGCATTAGAAGGCAAAAGGCCCCATCACAGCTCTGAGAGAATGCTTAGGAAAAATAAGGGTGACTTATTCCACCTTTTGAAGCTGGATTTTATAGAGCCAGGCAGACGTGCTTACACTGCTTTCTTGTCCCGGATTGAATGATAAACAACTAAGGATCTGTAAACTCGCTGTTGCCCTTGGCAAGGTGGCCAGTTTCCTCATCCAGAACCCAGCGCGGAGCCACTTCCTCACAGGCGGCCTCGGACTCCCAGGCCGACGTGGAAGAGTGACTCTCACCGCTCCCCTCCTTGCGCTGCCTCACACAGCTCCTTGGCTCTGTGGCGCTTCTGCAGGGGGGTCTTCTGCAGGGGGTCTGCCTGTGTGCGTGGAGGGTGCCTGTACTCCTGTGACAGCTTCCAGAGAGCAGGTTCTTAGCTCACGGCAGCGGCTATTGCCAGTGGCTCACTGAGGGGTGCACTGAACTGCGTTCTCCTTCCCACTAAAGAAAACAAACTAATCACAAAACTGCCACACTGCTTAGCTCCCGTGCTGCCAGGGGGCCAGGAGATGGGCAAGAAGACCCAAGCAGGAATGTTGGATGGAATTTTCAGGAAAGCAGATCAGAGGGTGAGGAATCTTCTGAAACACGAATTTTCCCTTCCCGCCTGGAATGCAGGCACCGCTGGAGTGGGAGCAGTGAGCCTGGGACCCTAAGGAGAAGGTAGCAGCAGACAGGGTCCCTGGCTGCCCCTGGGAGTCACTGTGTGTGCACAGGGCTGCCTGCGTCTAGACTTCTCGTTACATGAGAAAAATAAAACCCTTACTTGGTTTGAGCCATTGCTTTTGGTGTTTCT
>NW_005355000.1:1616546-1618537 GCF_000412655.1 Myotis brandtii | reverse complement strand
CGCGCAGGAGGGGGGGAAGGATGGTAAGAGAGGAAGTCAGAGAGTAACTAGGTTTCGGGGCACAAGGCCTGCAGGAGGCTCAGATTGGACACCAAGTGGGATGGGAAGCGAGTGCAGGTTTACAGTGATACATTCTGACCTACGATGAATGCTCACTCTCGCTGCTGTGTTGAGAACAGTTTGAAAAGGGTGGTGATGTTGGAAGCGGGAAGACTTCTAAGGAAATTACAACTCATACAGGTAACGGGTGATGAGAGTTTACACCAGAGTGGTAGCCTATGGCTGCTGAAGCCACGGAGAACTCTGCCTACACACGAAGCCACCATGATCGCCCTGTCCCTCCTCATCTCAGATGAGCTCATCCTCCGGGGAGAGCAGCGAATCATGGTGCATTCTTTTGTAAAGTATATTAAATATCAGTCAAATTCAGTATGTACTGTTCCAACAACATGCAGAAGGTCGTTGAAGCTACAGTTTTGAACAGAGATGACCACGTAAACAGTTTTGCAAGGCAAAGCAACTACACCATGCGCCATCAGGAAGGCGTGCTCGTGTGTGCCAAAAGCACGCACTGTTCACGGGACCCCAAACTGGACCTCCGCGTGCCCCTTGGCGGTGGGATGGGTAATGTTAGTATGTGCATACCATGGGGTGCACGGTAGTGAGATTGACTAAGCCATAAGCAATAACATATATAGACTCACAGACAATGTGCAGGAAAAGAAGCCAGATACAAAACATAATCCTACGTACAGGACCTTCAAGAACCGCAAACCTCATCTGTGCAGTTCTAAGTCAGGAGACTTCTTTCTGGGTGGGGCACGCTAACTGGATTTGAGCGGGAGGGGAGTGCCCAGGTGCTGGGTACGTCCTATTTCTCGGGAGAAGTGCTGAGTACCTGGGTATAGGCGCTTTAGGAGAATGAAAATTCCCTGAGCTGTATACTTTTGAGTTGCGCAATTTTCTGCAATATAGGATATATCAAAAAAGTTTAAAATTCTGAAGCTCTAGAACATTCACACACACACATAAATGTGTATATGTAAATGCAAAACTGCTCTTTGTTATTAGGCAAAAATAAATGACAGCTGGATTTATCACAAAATTTTGTCTATTAAAACTTTATGCCAAGCAAAACAATAAACAGGTGATTTATTCTTTGCCTCCTGCGTGGAGTTGCAATCAGAAATAACATTGAGTAAGAAACAATTATTTTATCTTCATTTTCTTTCAAGGTTAATTCCCGTTAAACCTGCCCTCACCTGAAACACAGGCCCACCCTACGCACAGAAGTGCGCTCCTCCGACAGTGAGGCCTCCTGTGGGTGCAAACCCGGCAGGAACAGGGCAGGAGAAACCGCCGCTCTGCCGGGGAAGCCTGGAGCGCTCCCTGAGAAATGTGGGGAGTGGAGGTTCCAGCTCCAGGACCAGAGTTCAGGGCCTGTTACCAGATGAAAGAGGGGGATGAGCTAGAGGAGAGCCCATGCCCCGTGGGATTCTGGTGCCTCTGAACACCAATGGAGTTGTCTCTTCTTATTTATGTGGCAATTTGCCAAACGTCCAGTCATTTCCCAGCTCCGTCACAGCCCTAGGGGCTGAGAGGACTGAAATCTCCAGGAATGCCAGCCCTCTCTTCCTGCACCTCATAGTAACCTCTTTTCTTTTTTTAAAATTGATTTCAGAGAGGAAGGGAGAGGGAGAAAGATAGAAACATCAATGAATGATGAGAGAGAATCATTGACCGGCTGCCTCCTGCACGCCCCACACTGGGGACCGAGCCCACAACCCCGGCATATGCCCTGACCAGGAATTGAACTGTGACCTCCTGGTTCATAGGTGGATGCTCATCCACTGAGCCACGCCAGCTGGGCATAACTCCTTTTCTTTGGCTCTTGTGTGCCTGGCAGCAGGCATCAGCCTCCATCTCTCCTCACTGCTGCATCAGCTCACCCACCCGCTGAAAATCGTCAACAGCCACCTCCAGCTCCTCCA
>NW_005355000.1:1604095-1616466 GCF_000412655.1 Myotis brandtii | reverse complement strand
AGGGAAGGAGATAGAAGAGCAAGTGGTATTTCACGTCCTTATGTTGTGGTGAATGATAACAATTTGATTCAAATGATGAATAACTGAAAGGAAATACATTGAATTTGTAGATTTGGGGAAAGACTGAGAAACGTGTTAGCCTCTTGAGGATTGTGGAATAAGATCATGGAAATGAACCTTAGAGAACCATTGGGACAAGCCTTTAACGTTAAAGTGTGGCGATCCTGGTGCTCAGTTCTGGGTCCTGTCCTTGGTCCCCTGCTCTTCTCTAAGCACTCACTCCCTTAGCGACTGTTTTTCCGGTTCACGGCTTTAAACATCTATATGCCAATAACTCCCAAATTATACCTCTAGCCCAGACCTTTCTCCTGAAGTCCAGGCTCGCTTACTCAACTACCTCCCCAATGTCTTCTGTCGGATGTCTAATAGAAATGTTGAAATCAACGAGGCCAAAGCTGCGCTCCTGTTCCTCCACTCACTCCACCCTGGCCGGTTCCACAGGTGACCTTCCGTGTGTCAGCAAATTTCCACCTCCTCTCGCCAGCTGCTCCAGCCAAAAACCTTGGGTCCATCCTTGCCTGCTCGCTTTATCTCCCTCCCTACATCCTATCCACCAGGAAATCCTGTTGGCTCTACCCCCAACATGGGCCCGTGGTCTGTGTTCTTCTATGTGATGGTCAGTCGGGGGTGGCCACAAAAAGAGACACGGGAGAGGCTGGAAAAACAAGGTTAGTGCAGTCACAGGTCCTAGGAGCACGAGGGCCAATGAGGGGCACCAGGCCCTGCCAGGAGGCTGAAGACAGGAGGGAGGGGCACACTTAGAGCCTTTGAAAGGTGGGGAAGGGTAAACAGTTTGAATAATTTTTTAGGCTTCAAACTATACAGGTGGTCCCTCGTTGCCAGGTACCTGGCCGTGGGGCGGTTAAGGCAGAGGAATATTGCCTCCTGAGCTGCAAGGGCCTGTTGGGCGAAGAGGTGTGGCTCTGGATCAGTTCATACCCAAGGCACACTGAGCCCTTTCTTATCTCAAAGAATTCATTACCCTAAGACAAGCATGTCAAATTTGTGGCCAGCGGGTCATGAGTTTGACATGCTTGCAAAACAAGCAATAGCTCTCCAACCAGAAAGGTGTGGGTTTTTTTAACTTTTTAAAAATTCTCATCAGATGATATGTTTTTATTGATTCTAGAGAGAGAGAAAGGGAGAGGGAGAGAAAGAGAGAGAAACATTGATTTGCTGCCTGCTATATCCACACTGACCAGGGATTGAACCCACAACCTAGGCATGTGCCCTGACCGGGAACGGAACACACAACTTTTCTGGGTATAGGGCAATGCTCCAACCAACTGCACCTCACTGGCCAGGACCAGAAAGGTGCTTTTTGTTTTTGTTGTTGTTGTTATTTTAATATAAGATGTCAAACCATCACAGCCTACAGAAAGTAAGATTATATAAACAATAGAATCCAGAATCTAATCACTTCTAACACTTCCACTGACAATGCCCTGGTCCAAGTCATCATCAGCTCTCACCTGGATTAAGCCAGCACTCGCAGCCCCTGGAGGATGGCCGCCCCTCTCAGTACGTGGGAACTGGGCAGGGCACCAAGAGCACCAACTGCGGTGACTTCAACAATGTTCACCTCTCACCCACTCGCCTGGCTGTGCATGTTCAAGTGCTTTGCCTTGCAGCACAGACTTCCCACTCATTCAACAAACATATCATGAGCACCCACCCATGCCATGCACTTTCCCTGCACTGTGAGCACAGCGGTGAGCAAGGCAGGCGAGGGGACTCACGGATATGCCCCTCCTAATCTAGAGGGGCCAATGACAAGCCTGGAGTTGGCAGTGACCAGGTCGACTCTTTCCCTATCCAAGTGTAACTCAAAATTATTTTAAATTCTTTCTTCTTGCTTAAAATATTCAATCACTCTCCAAATGAATGGGAAAATACATGTAGAGAGAGTACAGGTTCTGGTACCAATTCCAGTGTTGGGGGACATTTGGCAATGTCTGGAGACAAGTTTCATCCTTACAACAGGAGGGGAGGTGGCATTGGCATCTCGTGGGTAAGAGGTCAACGATGCTGCTGAGAATCCAACAACGCACAAGACAGCCCCCACCAACAAAGGGTTAAACTGGCCCCCAATGTCAAGAATGTTGAGATTGAAAAACCCTGGGCCAGGGCTAAGTGCCTTCTCTCCTTCCCCCAATGCCCTCCATCACACAATGGAGCTCTCATCCCTTCGTTAAGCTTCTAAATTACGTAGTCATGCCGTTAGAAGCTTAGACAGCTAGCGTTCACAGTCTGGGTCTCCGTTTCTGTAGGAGGCAATCTGCTATGTCTGCCCCTCAATAGAGCGCACCATCCGATATTCACCTTCGTGTAGTCCTCTGCTCTTGAATCTACTAGTAAATGGCCCCCTGACACAGTTGAACTGGTATAACATACAAATGTGAAATTCTGCCTGATTCAGGCCTAACCTTTAGGAAGGCCTGGTGGTTCTGTTTCTATGGCCTGCAGTGCCATGTAAGAATCCAGACACCTGGCTAAGGAACCAGATGGAGAAGTTTACACAGAGAGGCCATGGGGGCTCTGCAATGACAGGGAGGGACAGAGACATCAGACAAATTGGCCTGTTGAGCCCCCAGATGTCCCGGAGCAGACCTTTCCAGCTGAGCCCAATCAGCTCACAAATTATAAGAGATTTTTTTTGAAAGTTTGTTGTTTAGGCCACTAAGTTTTGAGGTAGTTTGTTATGTGACAAGGTTCTCAACCTTGGCTGCACATTAGAATCACCTGGGAATCTTTTTTTAAAAAAATATTTTATTGATTTTTACAGAGATTTGCATATTAGCCTTTTATTATATAGGATTACATAGGATGTGGCAAAAGAGGCTTTGCAGGTGTAGTTAAGTTGAGGATCTTCAGATGGGGAGAGTATCCTGGATTATCCAGGTGGGACCAATATAATCACAAGAGTTCTTATAAGACGGTGGTTCTCAACCTTGGCTGCACATTAGAATCACCTGGGAATCTTTTTAAAATCCTGATTTCTGGGCCTCATCCTCCGGAAATTCTGTTTCTTTGTTACTAATGTTGTGGCCCCACCCCATAACAAAGAAACAGAATTTCCAGAGGATGAGACCCAGAAATCAGGATTTTAAAAAGATTCCCAGGTGATTCTAATGTGCAGCCAAGGTTGTGAACCACTGCAATAGACAATTAAAACTGTTTCTTTATCTTTGAGATGAGAAGATGGGACAAGATCATGTTATCTCAGATCCTTGAGCTAAACAAAATCTTATCTGGAAGCACAATATGTGTATGTCTGTTAAAAATGCTGTTTTTGGTTTGTTTGTTTTTTGTGGGGTTTTTTTGTGGATGCAGGTAAAAACAAACAGTTGAAGTAATTAGACAATAATGGGTTCCCTTCCTCACATGGCAAGGAGTCTGGAGCCAGATGGTCGCTGGAATTGGTTCCGTGGCCTCATGGAGTCAATTCAGTTGCTGTGATTCCAGGCATTCATATCATGCCACACGGCCACAAGCTTACTGCTGCACAGTAGTGGCGCACATGATGATGCTGTGATGGAAGGAGGAAGGAAGAAGGGGAAGGTCAACACCAGCCACATGTGTCCCTTTTTAATAAGGAAGTCAACGTTTCACAAAACTTTAGCGTCAAGGACTTCTCATTTTCATGGGCCAACACTGGGTCATGTGCCAACCCATAGCTGCCAGCAAGACTGAGGGACAGAATTGTCCATGGATGAACATACTCGATAGCTTGAAGGTGGGCCCATTGCCACTACACACAACATCAAGGTGCAGGAAGGAAGAATTGGGGGATGAGGAGGGAGCAATAAATCACCTGCTTCTGAAACAATGTGAAAAGCACAAAAATGGAGTTAATCAGACTGAATTAAGGGAGGAGGGGCATGATTCCTGTTCACTCAGCCTCCCCTTTCTTCGCTGTGGCCCCTACCAAAATGAGACACCAAGGGGGCCTCCGAGAAGACAGCAGGACTTCAGACAGTCAAGTCTAAAAATCACTTGACTGTCCCCTGACAGACTTTCCTGCTCTTCCAATCTAGAATCTGTACAGTCAATTGATGTAGTTTCTTGAGGTATTAAGTTCATACTTTTCTTTTTCTGTGGAATGAGCATCTTAAATCTTATCTGTTTCAAATGATGAGTTCCCCTCACCAGTATCATGAAATTTCATTCATTCATTCTCTTATCAAGGTCCATTAGGAAACCCAGGCATCTCTCCTCTAGGTAATAATCAATTAACATGCTAAAAATATTTTCAAGATCATTGTTGCAAAGATCCTCACAAATGCTCTGTGAGGTAGGTATCATTACTCTCATTTTACAGATCAGGGAATAAGGCTCAAAAGATAGGTGAATATGCCAAGGTCATATAGTGTTGGAAATGCCACCCAAATCATCTGACCCCACTAACTACCAGAGTGTCTTCCAGGAGCTGGGAATAGATTGGTGAGCAAGTCAAAAGAGGTTCTTACCATCATGGGCCATATGTTCTAGATGGAAATCTATTTGAGGAATTGTAAGGAGACCAGTGTGGTTGGACTGGAGGGAGGGAGAGGAACTGAGTCAAGAGGAGGCATCAGAGATGTAATTTGGTCATTTGTCCACAACTGCCTACTTCTCAAACCTCATCTTCCCCCCTTCCCATGATCTTTTGCACGGGACTCACTCTGGTTTCACTTTCGTCTTTTTTGAGTCAAGAGCTAGAAGGGTTAAATCCAATTATGCTAACTCTGGAACCCAGTAGTTTTATAAAAGTAGGCTTGCTGGTGAAATGGTAAAGGAGAGTCTATGGGCGAATCTTCCTAACGCTGTTTTCTTTTTTCCTTCTCATTTGGAAGTCAATTGACCAAATGAATCATTGTCTTTGCAGTTAAGAATTGCCAAGTCAAGAAAATATGATGCTTTACTTTGTGGGACACCCACTCATTCTGTAACACATCTATCCTGAAATGGGGCGGCGGGGGGGGGGGCGTGTTTAAAAGCCATGGCAGTGATCTGTGCTCCAAAATTTGAAGGGAGAGCCCTATGTTCTTAGTTCCACAGCTGCAGAATTTATGGGATAAGCCTTGGTTTCTGTTAAAACCAATGAACAAACAGACTTTATAACTGACAAATCCCCTAGGCCCAATGTAATCAAATAGATTAATGATGTCTTCCAGCAATTAGCAATCCCACAGGATTATTGTCCTCTGTTAACATGAGGAGGGAGGTTTCTTTGTTTGTTTTTGTTTTAAGTAACGCTCTGTTAACATGAGGAGGGAGGTTTCTTTGTTTGTTTGTTTTTGTTTTAAGTAACATGAAGAGTGGAATCTGAATGTTAGATGTAATCCTTTTGAACCAGAGCATCAGAAAGTTTCAATGGACAAAGAATATTTCAGTGTGCAGGTGAGACCTAGAGTCCAACAACCCCAGGCACTATTTATAAGGCCTTGTCACAGGACCCTGGGAAGTACACTGGAGGCAACCACACTTGCCCTTTGCTTTAAGAGCCAAGGTGACACTGAAAGGAAGTGGCAAACCAAGGATGGAAGAGTTGACAGGGCAAGCACCACCCTTGAAAGACCTCATACCTTAAACTGCCATTATCCCTTTGCTGAAATGCAGGGTCACTAAAACCCCCAAATGCCAACAATATGGAACAATATGTCAGCAAACGGAACAAGAGTGAACCATACAATAAGATAGCAATGATAATGACAACACAGGCGATAGCTTCTGCCACTTATTGAGCATATTATGAGCCAGGAGCTTGACACTTTATCTAATTTCACTCTCACATCATCCCTGTGAGGTAGATACTAGTATAATAACAGATGCTTTTAGAATACTAGATGCTGTTATAATCCCCATTGCACAGAAAACAAAACTCAGAGTCTAAATCATAGGTAACATGCCCACGGTCACTGGGATACTGAATTTCAGGCCTTCAAATTCTAGAAGAAGTGAGCTTAACACTAAGCATGATGTCCCTTTCAGAGCATTTGTGTGAATCTGATCATATTTCTGGTTTTAAAGACTCTTTGAAAGCAGAGTTAGATGTTTTAAAATTCACTGAGCCTGTTTTTCATGGGAGACAAGTCTTTTAGTTATGATTTGATTTGGTTGTATTTCTAAATTCACAGATTCACAGTAAACAAACATGTCAAGCTCAGTCAAAGACAATCTAAATTATGAATTAACTAATTATGTATTAAGAGGCCCGGTGCACGGATTCATGCACGGGTGGGGTCCCTCAGCCTGGCCTGCGCCATCTCGTAATCTGAGACCCCTTGGGGAATGTCTGACTGCCAGTTTCAGCCAGATCCCCACATCAGCCAAAACTGACAGTCAGCCGGGGAGGAGTCCCAGCCAGGGCTGGGCGCAGCTCCGCTGCCACTCATCCCTGCCCCACTGTGCCTGGCGCTGCCCGGTAGCACTATCACAGAGGCGGGACAGGCTCCTGCCTCCACAACTGCACTCACCAGCTGTGAGCCCAGCTTCTGGCTGAGCATCGCTCCCACTGTGGGAGCACACTGACCATCAGGGGGCAGCTCCTGCATTGAGCGTCTGTCCCCTGGTGGTCAGTGTGCATCATAGCAACTGGTTGACCGGTCGTTTCAGTTGTTCGGTCGTAACTGTCACTTAGGCTTATATATATATAGATTTGGTTGCCTAGCTGTCCATGTTCTATGCCATTTGGAACAGTCAATTTGCACATTGCTTGTTTGTTTGATTTTTAAATGCCATGACAGAGTTTACCCTTTTTAACAAAACAAAAATAAATCACACATAAATGTCCTTTTAGATGGATAAAAGGTAGAGTGAGAGGGAGGGAGGGAGGAAGGGAGAGAGGGAGGGAGAATGATGGATAGGAGGAAGAACAACCACTCATAGCATCCTAACTGACATCCAGTGAGGAGAGAGCAGGGAAAGGAAGTCACCCTTCAGGTTTCTGAGATGCCTGACAAACGCATCCTTCTGTTAGGAGAGTTCTTGGCCACAGGTAAAGAGAGGCTTCCTCCCCCTCCCACCTTCTGATCAAACAGCTCATTTTGTAAGGTGCCAAGCAACAGGCTCAGAACTTGGAGAGACAGACTCTGGTTAGAGCAGTTTACAACAATGTCCCTTGTATTTTCTTCTCAAAATGACATTAAGTATTGTATTCAAACAGAGGTCTTATACACCTTCTCAGATTATCCTACTGCCCTTGCTCTCTCCTGGCTGGTGCCTCCTTCACACAGGGTCATTCTTTCACTTCCGGAGAGGGGATCGCTTCTGAGAAGATGCCAAGGGGTTGGCTTCTACAAAAGGTGAGAGCAGAATTCAGTCCCCATGAGGGTAAACCTTGGCCAGTGGGAAATGGGGCTGGGCGGGAAGAGGAACAGATAACTTCCCCTTCCTTTTCCTCATCCATGGACTGTTTCCAGGCATGTGGCCTCCTGTACCCCTTGCAGAAAAGTACTGTGTGCAAAGCCAACAAGCCTGGTACGTGGTTCACATGGCTCTTCATGACTGGCTCATAATGCAAAGCATCTCAGTGCTTCTTTCTTTCCTGACCTGGCTTTTCCCCATCACCACAACCTCCTAAATCAATGTTTTAGTGCCTTACACATGGCTGCACAGCTAGAGACCAAACCCTGGGAGCTGGGTGTAGCTATTCCACTAAGTTCTGGCCAATGGGATGTGAGCAGACATAGTATATACAAATACCAAGGTCTTTTCCTTAAAAAAAAATTTAGTTTACACCTCCATCTCACCCTCCTGACTCCCTTCTTTTTCTCTCTCTCCATCACCCCACTCCCCACTGGCTGAGAAGTAGTAGCAATTCAAACAATTTGGGAGTCTACAAATCATTGATGGCTGAACTGCCATGCCAGTACTGGACCAGTCATCATGGGTTCTTAAGTGAGAGGGAAATAAACTTATGTACTTAAAATGAAAATGTATTAGGTGCCTCAATCTTTGCCCCTTTCTGAAGAATTCAAGCCAAGAGCAGTAATAATCAGGTCTCATCTGCGTTTTGCTGGTGAGCTTCCTTCTGATGAACATTCTTCCCTGGAGTGATACTAAGTGCCCTGGCTTAAGGGAAGGTGCTCCTCTAACTTAGAAGGGCAGGTACTGCTGAAAACCAGTGCTCTCTGGTCAGGCTACAGGGGTGACTCCACCCAGCTTTTCCCCTTCTTTTATATCTGAGACAACCGACAAGTGACATCCAAATGCAAGCATTGATTTCTGGGGCACAGAGGAGGTGGCTTTCTTTATTTTCAAATAAAACTATGAGAAAGGTAGGACGCATGCTCAAATTCTCATGTTAGAGAGGACACAGACTTAAGCAGCTCTCAGGCATCCATTCACTTCCCCTATTAAAGTGACTAAATGAACTCTTAGGAATGGACTAGCCTTGGCCTTTTGTGCTCAACTCAATATGAAAGAAAAACCACCACAAGGCCAACGGCCAAGGCCATGGCCTGCTGAGCAGGATCAACCAAAATTCCTCTGGCAAAATACTGAAACCTAAGGACCACGTGTCTGGGAGTAGAGATTAGAGGGATTATAGAGATAATACAAAACAGAAAAAAATCCAAGTATCCCCATCTGATTAGCAATTCTGCTGCTAGACTTTTACCTTAGGGAAATTACTGAAGAGTCAGGTTTGCTAGAAAGTGATATTATGGCAGGATTATTCATATTAATGTAATAATACAAACCTCCCAAATAACGGAAGTCCTACTGTTAGTAACATGTTTTGCAAATTCTGGTATATTCACACAATATAACACTAAGTAGTCACTCAAAATGATGATAAAGATTTGTAGCCATCAACATGAAAATGAAGTCCATACAATATATGTGTTTTTTAAATTTTTTTAATACCACTGCCTTCTCTCCTATATAGTTTCTTTTTAAAAAAATATATTTTATTGATTTTTTTACAGAGAGGAAGGGAGAGGGATAGAGAGTTAGAAATGTCGATGAGAGAGAAACATCGATCAGCTGCCTCCTGCACATCCTCTACTGGGGATGTGCCTGCAACCAAGGTACATGCCCTTGACCGGAATCAAACCTGGGACCCTTCAGTCCACAGGCCGACGCTCTCTCCACTGAGCCAAACCGGTTAGGGCTATGTGTTTTTTTAAAGCATGTTGATAAGTACAATAAGACGGTGTCTCTATTCTAGAACACTGGTTTTCTAAATATGGTCCCTGGGCCAGCAGCATCAGCATCACTTGGGGAAATGCAAATTCTTGGCCCTAATCCAGATCTATTGAATCCGAAACTCTCGTAGTAGATTCCACTAACCCATTGGTTCTCAACGTTGGCTGCACATTAGAATCACCTGGGAATCTTTTTAAAATCCTGATTTCTGGGCCTTAGAAATCGGGATTTTAAAAAGATTCCCAGGTGATTCTAATGTGCAGCCAAGGTTGAGAACCACTGCACTAACCTGTTGTAATTAGCCTTCCAGGTGATTCGAATGCATGCAAATGATTGAGAACCACTCGTCTAGAACAAGCAGGAGGTTGCTCTACATATTTATAAGGCATGAGTAAGAGCAATGTTCCCCTTTGTTGTTCTAATACAGTCCCGGGTTATTAGTTTACAGTGGCCAGTAACAGAAAAAGCAGCTCCCATGGTCTTAAGCAATTAGTGACTATTACTTCGCAGAAACGTGGACAGGACAGATTCCGGGACCTCCAGTGAAGGCTCCACCACCATATCATGTGATTCTTTCATTTTCAGCCTGGAGTCAGATGGCTGCTGCCTTTCCATGCATCGCATCCAGATATGCCACAGCAGAGGCGAAAAGAACCATTTCCTCTGGACTCTCATTCCTGAGGAGCCCTCCTCTCCCCACAGTCCTTCCCTCATTTCTCATTGGCTGGACCTGGGTCACAAGTTCATCCCTCAGCTAATTGCTTGTGACAGGAACAGGAAAACCATGATTAGCTTAAATTAATCAGGATCCCCCTGAGCTGGAGATAGGCTCACCATCCTTGAAGGAGGGGTACGGAACAAAACTGAGGTCCTGCTGGCAAAGAAGCGAGGAAATGACGTATGAATAGGCAGTAAACTGCTACACTGAGTCTAGGCTAATAGCCATGTTTTTACACTTTTCTATAAAACTGAATTATTCATAACTGTCACCAGTAACTTGTTAGGTGTTGGAAATGGGGCCTACTGTGGTTTGTTTGTTTTCTTTCAGGGGTGTTCCTTACTTTGGAAATGGCTCCGGAGTCTCAAGAGGAAGAAAAATGTATCTCATTCAAGGTTTTTCTTTTTCTTTCTTTTCTTTTGAAACAATTAAAAAAACTGACAATATCAAGCACTGATAAAACTGTGGAGCAACTGGAGATCTCATACATTGCTGGTAGGAGGATAAATTGGTGCAAACACTTTGAAACACCATTTGGTAGTATCTACTGAAGTTAAGCATGCCCTTATCCTATGATCAGCTCAAACTGGAAGCCACCCACGTATCTAACAACAGAAGAATGAATAAAGAAGGTGTGGCGTATGCATACAAAAGCATACTACACAGCAATGAAGATAAACAAGCTACTGATACCTCCTACTACATGGATGCGCCTCACAGATAAAAGATTAAATGAAAAAAGTCAGACACAAAATATAGTTCCATTTATGTGAAGATCAAAGACAGCCAAAATTAGTCTACAGTGACAGAAGTCAAAATAGTTTTCCTCCACACTGATAAAGAAAAGTACTTGCAAGAGAAAAGAAAAACAGATGTATAGAATAGAGCCTTAAAATAGACTCAAGTATATATGAAAATTTAGCACATGATAAAGGTGGCATCTCAAATCACTAGGGCAAAATAAAGATTTTTTAATAAAAGATGTTGAGATAGATGGCTGAGATGAGTAGCCAATTGTAAAAGACAAAATTAAATGCATACTTCATACATTCATACAGCATATTTCATACAGTGAGAATAAGCTCCAATGGATTAGGCAGCCAAATGGAATAATGAAACCATACAGGTACTAGACGAAAACATGGTTGAATCCTTCATTAACCTAGTGTAAGGAAAGGCTTTCTAACAATGATTCAACATCCAGAGGCAATAAAAGCAATATCAGTAAATACAAATATATTTGACTATATATAAACATTTAAAAATGTTCATGACCAAAAAAACACTGTAAACAAATTCAAAAGACAACTGACAAAACATTTGCAACATATATCACAAAGCTCAGTACCACTAAAACACAAAGAGCATTTAAAAATTGGCTTTAAAAAAATCTAACAAGAGCCCTGGCCAGCATAGCTCAGTGGTTGAGCATTGACCTATGAACCAGGAGGTCACAGTTCCATTCCTGGTGAGAGCACATGCCTGGGTTGTGGGCTGGATCCCAGGTGTGGGGTGTGCAGGGGGCAGCCAGTCAATGATTCATCATTGATGTTTCTCTCTCGATCTCTCCCTCTCCCTTCATCTCTAAAATCAATAAAAATATATTTTTTAAAAAAATCTAACGAGTCTCTAAAATCAATAAAAATATATTTTAAAAAAAATCTAACGATAGGGCCCAGTTTCTGTTTAGGGGAATGCCCTTTGGAAGCTGCCCTACCCTGCTGGTGCCCACACGGAGATGGGCAGTGCTGCTGGGGGCGTCGCTGCACGTGGGATTCTGCTGCACCCCCGTGGTCCCCGAATTCTCCACCAGGGTATTTGAAGAGAAAACGGCGGTCATTAAGACGCTGCAGTGAGTTGTGGGCCAGATGCTGCAGAGCCCAGCCTGCGGCTGTGGGACAGCTGCCCTGCCCGGCCGCGTCCTGGGCACCTCCCGTGGCACATTCAAGGAGATGCCAACTTCCACTCTGCCTCTTTCTCTGAAACAGACCGGCCACGGGTCTTAACTACAGGGGCTCCTGGCCAGCTTGGAGTGGGCTTGCTAACTTGTTAAGGAAACAATTTGGGAAGGACAATGTAATTTTGTCTGACATAAGGAAACCCTCCAATCCCGCATTCCATAGCGGCTCATTTATTTATTCTGACATTCTGAATTACAAGAATCTTTGAGAGACCGTGGTAAACCACTGCATCACCTGGTTGATTCATTATAGCACTTTGCTCAGCGCAGTGGGAGAAGCAAACCTGTCCTTGGCGAAAGCCGTAAGCATCACTGGATTTCATAATGTTCTGGACGTTGCCTTGGAACACAGTTTGCAATTGTTTGTGTCCAGCATGATCGGAGCTTCCAGACCTACCTCCCCCGAGAATCTCTGCACTCAGAGACCCAGGATGACCTAGGCAAACCGCGGCTGGCGAGCCACATGCGGCTCTTTGGCCCCTTGAGTGTGGCTCTTCCACA
>NW_005355000.1:1592348-1604049 GCF_000412655.1 Myotis brandtii | reverse complement strand
GAAGTCGGTATTCTGTGGAAGAGCCACACTCAAGGGGCCAAAGAGCCGCATGTGGCTTGTGAGCCACGGTTTGCAGAGCCGCAGTTTGCCGACCACTGACCTAGGGGATGTCTAAGGTGCATGCCGAGCTCCTGGGAGAATATTATCATTACCGGTATGGCTTAGCTTTCCCATGCCTGAGCTATCCTGGCATCATTTCGGTTAACTCCCAACCTGGAGGAGGAACAATCAACTATGCAGTCTAGATTTCCCACGATGCCATGAAGAATGGCAAACTTGAGCGCTACCTGAAACCTAGCGAGAGGCTCCCCATGATGTACATTGATGACTGCCTCAGGGCCACCCCGGAAGTCATGAAGGCCCCGGCAGAGTCCTTCTCTACGCGGACCTACAACATCAATGCCACGAGCTTCTGCCCTGAGGAGCTGGCCCAGGAAGTTCTCAAGCACATACCGAATTCCAGATCCCCTACAACGTGGATTCTGTTCGACAGGCCACAGCGGATAGTTGGCCAATGAACTTAGATGACAGTAATGCTCGGAAGGACTGGGGATGGAAGCATGACGTTTACCTTCCCGAGCTGGTGACGACAATGTTGAACTTCCACGGTCCCGGTAGTAGAGTTGCCCAAGCTAACTGAAGGAGCTGTATCCTGGACGTCCATTAGGGAAGACTGTAATGTCCCCAAGGTCATAGACACCAAGGACCTAGAGTATCCAGAGTTGAGGCCTAATTAAACTAAATGTTAGCAGCGCATATTGAACTGCTGGATGGAGAATTGCGTTGACTTTCACATTTTCAAAATGCTGTTGGTCTGGTGGTAGAACTTCTAAATCCTTGCTGTTTGCCTAAACTTGTCCAAACACCCATGTCATAGAATGAAGACTTTAGTCATAATAATTTCCATTTCCTTAAATAAGATGAAGTGACTATTTCTGGGAAGGTGGAAGTATTAGTATGTGACGTTTTGTGTTTAAATTCAATTTAAATACATATATAAAAAACCTAACAAAAGAAGCAGCAAGACACATGAACAGACCACACACACACACACACACACACACACACAAGAACTTATGAAAAAAATGTTCAAACTCCTCCAAATTAGGTAATTAGATAATTGTAAATTAAGACAACATTAAAATACTCTTTCTTACCTGTCAATTTGTGAACATTAAAAATGGTGACGCCCTACCTGGTTTGGCTCAGTGGATAGAGCGTCAGCCTGAGGACTGAAGGGTCAAGGGTTTGATTCCAGTCAAGGGCACATGCCCAGATTGCAGGCTCAATCCCCAGTAGGGGGCGTGCAGGAGGCAACCGATCAATGATTCTCATCATTGGTGTTTCTATCTCTCTCCCTCTCTCTTCCTCTCTGAAGTCAATAAAAAAATATATTTTTTTAAAATGGTGACAACTCATTCTGTTAGCAAGACTGTGGGAAATGGACTCTCTCAGATATTGCTGGTGGAAGTGCACCCTGGTGGGCAGGCCCTGGGGAGGGGACTGTGGAAATAGCTAATAAAACTGCATATGCACTTACCTTTTGACCCAGCAATCCCCTTTCTAGGAATTTATACTGAAGATAAGCTCCAGCAATATGAAAATATACACACGTTATTCTTTATAGCATTGTTTGTAGTTGCAAAATGTTGGAAAATTACTTATATACCCCAATATAAGAGAATGGTTGAGTAACTAGGGCACATCACACAGTGAAGTGCTATGTTGCTGTGTTGTTGTTTTTATAAAGAATAAGGAAAGTCTTAAATGATAAAATGTGATTTTCAGAGCATGTTTTCAGTGAAAAGATCAAAGTGCAAAGGAATATCTGCATGTGCCACTTTTCATATAAGGAAGAAACATAGGCCCAGCTGGTGTGGCTCAGTGGTTAAGCATTCACCTATGAACCAGGAGAGCATGGTTCAATTCCTGGTCAGGGCACATACCTGGCTTGTGGGCTCAATCCCCAGTGTGGGGTGCAGAAGGCAGCCAATCAATGATTCTTTCTCATCATTTATGTTTCTATCTCTCTTTCTCCCTCTCTCTTCCTTTCCAAAGTCAATAGAAATATATTTATTTTAAAAAGGAAGAAACACAGGATAGGAAAAATGGAAACTAATGAGAATGGCACCCCGAAGGAGAAGATGGGAATGGGCCGGAAAGATGGAAAAATGGGTTTGGGGTAGAAGAGAGACGGGGAGAGTGACCTTGAGCAGGATGCTGGAGTTTAGAACCATGTTTATGTTTGCATTCTCAAAATATAAACGCATAATTGAAATCAACCAGGACAAGGGGGAAGCCAAACAGAATAGAAATAGTAACAAATGAACCTGTGTTACACCTGAATAACAGAATGACTGCAGGTGAGCGGTGCAACAACTTTTGAAGTAACTCAGGAAAACAGTGTTTTTGCTCTATGTTATAACACTAAAGAACTGTTTTAAACATGCATATGGATTAGCAATTCTGAGGCTATCATATATGTCTTCAAGGACTGAGCAAGTTAGTGAATATATTATAGATGAGATATGGGTTTCTCACTGACAGAGAAAAGAGATATAAATAAGAAAAGGAGAAAGAATAGAATAAATCCTGTGGTGTTGGATTGACATTAGAGGTATCAGTAGGAAACCATGATGTTCATTACACTTATACACACATACACACACACACACACACACACACACACACACACACACAGCCATACATACAGACAGATGTAGATGTGTGTTAGTATACACATATCTATTTCCTAGTGTTTTGCTCAGAGGATCCAGAGCGATGAAAACAATGACAAAAGGACAGTGCAGGGAATACAGTCAATATTCTATAATAATAAAAGCATAATATGCTAATTAGACCAGATGTCCTTCCAGACGTCCTTCTGGATGACCATCTGGATGAAGCCAGGGCTGCTCAACACATATCTATTTCCTAGTGTTTTGCTCAGAGGATCCAGAGCGATGAAAACAATGACAAAAGGACAGTGCAGGGAATACAGTCAATATTCTATAATAATAAAAGCATAATATGCTAATTAGACCAGATATCCTTCCAGACGTCCTTCTGGATGACCTTCTGGACGAAGCCAGGGCTGCTCAGGCCGTGGCTGTGAGGGCTGAGCCCCTTGCACGAATTTCGTGCATCAAGCCTCTAGTACTGTAATAACGATGCACATATCAGGTGGCTACTAGAGCTATCTGGGGAACACTTTTTAAGTTATTCAAATTGTCTAATCACTATGCTGTACACCTGGAACTAATACAATATTGTGAGTCAACTGTAATTTCAAAAAAGAGAAAAGAAAGAAAACAGTGATGGGCCAGTGGCAATGAGAGTATGTAACTCCCCAATAAAGAACCAGGACTTCTTGAAGAAATGGTTGATTCCAAGGCTGAAGCTGGGAAGCACAAGATGAGCTTGAACTTCTTATGGTTCCAGAAAGTAAGAAACTGCTCACAAGGTGAGGGGGCCTGTGTGAAGGACACGGGAGCCAGCACAAAGGCATTCCAATGGCCAAGCAGGGGCAGTTTGAGCAGTAAAAGAACTACTGGTAGTCATGCATTATAACACGTAGAATAGAGTAAATCTCCATGAGTATACAGGCTGATATTAATAGTTAAATAAAGAAATAAATGCGGAAAGGACCCCTCTTCTTTATAGCAGAATTCCAATTCATAATGTAGAAGGGACGATAAAAATAGAAAGCCACCTTTGTCATACAGTAACAATAGATGCTAAAATAAGCGGGAAAATACACGATGAGTAACAAGGTATTGGCATGGTCTCAAAATATCTCCCAACAAGATATTTATTAATTAGAAGGGAGAAAATAATAGCTTTACAGTTGAGGAAATCTGGCAGACAGCCCTTTATCATGTGCTCAAGACTAATATCACGAATTACCACGTGTCTGCAGACAGGTAGCACAAAGAAGGACATAAGATCATTCTGTGGCATTCTTGTCGAAAATGCATGACCTTGTCAAAAATCGTGAGGGAACGTCACACAACCTAAATTGAGGAACATTATACACAACAATGAACCAGTCTCTTAAAATGTCATGGGGGACAGGAAAGACAGAGGAACTGTCCCAGGTTGAGGAAGACTAAAGAGATACGACAACAGGATACAGTGTGTGAACCTGGCTTGGATCCTGAGCCAGAAAAAGAACATTGGTGAATAACTGAGATAAGGTCTGTAGATTAGTTAATAGTATTGTATCAATGTTCATATCCGGGTTTTGACAATTGTTCTGTGATGAGGAGATATGTTAACACTTAGGAAAAGTGGGTGAAGTTGGTAAGCAGGAATTCTTTGTTCAACTTTTTCAGCTTTTTGGTAAGGCTGATATTATTTAAAAATGAAAAGTTACAAAAAACAGAAAAGAATACTGGTTGCCCTTGGGTACCAGTTGGGAGGGGTGTGAAGAAACCTGGAAAATAGTCTCTATCTTGATCTAGCTTGGGGTACATGACTACATACACATTTCCTAAATTTCACTTAGCATTGTGGTTAAGATTATGCACTTTGCTGTAGGTATGCTATTCCTCAATTTTTAAAAATTATTTATTTCAATATATTTTTATTGATTTTTTAGAGAGAGAGGAGGGGGGAGGGTGGGAGAGAGAGAAACATCAATGAGAGAGAAACATCCATTAACTGCCTCCTGCATACCACCTACTGGGGATCCAGCCCACAACCTGGGCATGTGCCCCGACTGGGAACTGAACCAGAGTCCTCTCAGTGCATGGGACAACGCTCAACCAACGGAGCCACACCGGCCAGGGCTCCTCGATTTTTAAAAAGTGTTTAAAAAAAGAACCAGATCAACTTTGACCAAGAAAAACTAATGAACGAGCTCGGTGATTTGCATTGGATAGCCTCCTAATAAAAGCCCAGAAACGTGCTATTTATTATCATGGTGCGATCAGGAATATTGCAGTTTCCCAGCCCAAGTCAGCTTTTCAAAGGCGCCTATAACGGGCAGACGCTGTGTGAAGTGATTTTTCCTTTGATTTTTCATGACAGAACAGTGGAGGAGATTTTAGTACCCACCTACCCGCCCCCCTTTTGTTTAAATTGAGGAAACCAAGTCTCAGAGAAGTGCGGAGACATTGACAACGCAGGCAGGGAGTGGCAAAGCCAGCATTTCAGTTTTGGTGTATCTGCTTCTAGGTCCCAGACGTCTCCTGATACCCCACACTGCCTCCAACAGGAGAATTTTGACTTGTATTTAAAAAAAAATGAATTCCAAGACACTTTATGGTTATAGTTGTTCAACCTGTCTTATGGTCATGCTTTCATAATTTTTATCTGCACGATATCTCCCCAAATTAACTAATTAAAGAAAAGTTCAGGCACTTAGCTCTTTATAAAGAAATGTGATTTCAAACATTTGGAAAAAGTCTTTAAGTTTAGCTTCCTACCAGCTTGATTTATTTTTCTTCCTTTGCTAACTATTAAACTTCACTTCATTAACTTTCCTTTGAATTCGAGTTGAATGCCTATCACTAATCATAATAAAATAATAGAGCAAGTTCAGACAGACTCACTGTCAAGTCAATGGACGATGACAAAGTAATTGCTTCGCAGAGTGCTGCTTTGTATGTCTTTGCCACGCATATTAAAGACTGGGCTACTGCACCTCAAACATCTCTTATTCTAATTAGTCCAGGAACCCTGAAATCACCTCAATCTATCCACCTCGTTTAGCGGGGTCCTTTATGGGCAATACAGTCTGGTGTTTAAGACTATAGACCTTAGAATCTGATACACCTGGGTCAGTCAAGTCCTGGTTTTACCATTCTTTCAGTGGTATGACCTTGAGCGAGTTATTTAAGTTCCCTGAAGTCTAGTTTTCTTAACATTAAAATGAGATGACTGTTGCTGCTACTGCTGCTATTCCCACTAGTACTGCTAATTCTACCACTCATACTGCTACTGCTACCACTAGTACTGCTAGTGCTACTACCACTAGTACGCTACTACCACTTGTACTGCTGCTGCTGCTGCTACTACCATTGGTACTGCTACTACCTAGTGGTAGTAGCAGTACTGTTACTGCTACCACTAATACTACTGCTACTACCACTAGTACTGTGAATTCTACCACTACTACTGCTACCACTACTACTGCTGCTGCTGCTGCTACTACCATTGGTACTGCTACTACCACTAGCACTGTTACTGCTACCACTAATACTACTGCTACTACGACTAGTACTGTGAATTCTACCACTACTACTGCTACTGCTACCACTACTACTGCTACTGCTACTACCACTAGTGCTGCTACTACTACCACTGCTACTAATTCTAGTCCTACCACTAGTACTGCTACTACTATTACCACTACTATTGCCGCTAATACTTCCACTAGTACTGCTACTATCACTAGTACTGCTACCACTAGCACTGCTGCCACTACTGTAACCCATCCCACCTTTCTTTTGTCATTGTTTCTCTAAATGCTATCTCTGACTAATATGTAGCTTGTAGATAAACAGCATGTTTGTATAACAATCCTAAGAACTAACTCAGAAGATGCAGACTTCGACCTTCAGTCATCCCAATTTCAGGAGATTTGCTGACCTTTAACCGTAGAACCAGGATAATGAAGACCAGTATGACGCACACCATACCATCACTTGACCAATTTAGAAGTCCTTATTGGAATGGACTGAGCTGGTCTGCACATAGATAGCTTTTCAACCCCCTCCCCTAGATTTCTTTGTTCTGGTTTCCTTCTGCCTCTTATAAAACCTCTGCCTGCACTGAGAGGGGAGATGGGCTTTGCAACAAGAATCTCCCATCTTCTCAGGTAACCAGCACTTGAATAAACCTCTCTCCTTTTCCACCAGCATCTGTCTCAGGAGTTTGGCTTTCATGATAGCAGGCAGGCGAACCTTGGTTTTGGTTGCACTACCACTAGAACTGCTACCACTAGTACTGCTACAACTAGTACTAGTACTGCTACTACTAGTAATAATCTATTTATATAAAACCCTTAATATACAAATCAACCGAATGATGGAATGACCGGTCACTATGACGCACACTGACCACCAGAGAGCAGACGCTCAACGCAGGAGCTGCCCCAGCCTGCAGGCCCCGACCAGCGTTGGTGGTTGGGGGTGGGACCGGCGAGCGGGTGGCACCAGGCCAACCAAGGTGGGTGCAAACGGGGGCCCTGATCACCCCCCTGTTCTCCCCACAGATCGGCCCTAATTGCCGGCCAGGCCTAGGGACCCTACCTATGTATGAATTTCGTGCACCGGGCTTCTAGTATTGCTATCAACTATTATCCTTGGGTTGTAGCAGGGTAAACGAGGTAAAGGATGTAAAACACTTTGCATATTCTTTAGCATGTAATTATAGTTCATTATTATTGTTTCCTGGCACTAATCCAAGCTGACTAATATTCTGCTCATTGTTCCAGTGTTCACCAAGTATTTGTACTGAGAATCTACTGTGCACTGAGCACTCTAACGGATACAAAGTTAATCCTTTCAGTATGACCATGTGAAATGACTTTACTCTGGAATTCACTCTAAATACTCTTGGTGTGCACCTCAACATGCTGGCCCTTGTATCCGGTTTGAGGGAAACAGTGCAAATAAAACAAAGCCCTGAACTCCTGAAGCTTATATTCTATTGAAGGAACCAGACAATAAGCAAGTAAACAAAGACACAAGGAGATTGCAGTGACTGTGGAAGGTAAAGCAGGTTTATGTGTCAGAGAGCATCTGTGGGAGCCACTGGCTGATTTGGCAAAGTCTCCTGCTCCTCGCCCTTTCTGCCTGACCTTTCTAATTGCTTACCTGCCCCAGAGCCAGAGCAGCCACTTTGGACAAAATGTGGATGTGAGAGGTGCAGGATGGAAGGGGCCTCCATCCAGGCACCATGCTGCCCAGCTTCTCTGGTCTAACCACTGTTATCTTGTGTTTTGTCACTCAGAGCCAAGCTTAACAGTGCCCAAACCAATTATGTGTTCTCATCAGAGGACTTCTCTGCTTCCAACCTTATCAAATATGGAAGTCTGGGGGGAAAACTCATAAAAATAGAGAGAATGCCAGAGACTACTAACTAGTAGTAACCATTTAGACTTATTTTGTATATTTTTCAGTACTTATTGAATAGTAACTTGTGAAGCTTCATTCCTACTCATAAACATCATAGTAACTTTATGGAATATCTACCTCAAGCCTCATTCAAAAGATGAACAAGCACAATCCCAGTAGTCAAGCAGCTTCTTAAGTAAGTGGTTGAGCCACGATTTAACCCAAGTGTGAGTGAGCCCTGAACCCACTGTTCCCCCAGTGTCTCCAGAGTCAGCAGGAACGCTGAGAAAGTGAACTGAAAAGAGCAGAGACCCATGACACATGATAGAAAAAGTATTACATAAACAGCTTATGACTAAAAGGAGCCAAGCCCTGGCCAGTTTCTCAGTAGTTAGAGCATCAACCTGCAGACTGAAGGGTCATGGGTTCGATCCCCAGCCAATGGATGTCTCTCTCTTGCGTCAGTGTTTCTCTCTCTTTCTCTCTCCTTCCTCCTCCCACCCTCCTCCCTTCTTCCACTCTATCTGAAAATCAATGGAAAAATATCCTTGGGTGAAGATTTAAAAATAATAAAAAATAGAAGGAGACAAGAGCAAGAAGAACGATGAAAATAAAGAATTGGAGGAAAACTCACCCATGGTCCTTTGGGTGCTGTCTAGTTCTTTTTGTGGCTGGAGGCAACCATATTTGGAAATTTGTATAGAGGGCACTGCCCAGAGCAGGATTTCCTACCCCGGGAGGAAGGCACTCATGTTTTGCTGCATGGCTCTGGCCATATCCTGTCCACTGCCTGTTATGTTTTCAAATAAAGTTTTATTGGCACAAAGCCATTCCCATTCATTTATGTGTTGGCTATGTCTGCTTGTGCACTATGATGGATGGCAGAGGTGAGTACTTGTGACAGAAACCTTAAAGCTGTGTTATTTACTATCTGCCCTTTACAGAAAGTTTGCCACGCTCTGCTCTGTGGTGTGGCTACAGCTCAGAAAGGTTCCTGGTGAGACGCACCAGCTCACCTATGCCGTCAATGCTAAAAACCCATTTCCAGGAGTTTTTCTACCTCTGAACATCTACATCCAAGGGAAATGCTGAACGTCGGTGTCCTAATGGGAACTTTAATCAAATGCTCAGCAACACCAAGCCCGCTGCACTCCCCTCCTGTGCGCGATCAGGAGGCACCACCCGGACCTTGTTAGCACACGCTGGTGAACACGCCTGCTCCCTCGCTTGCTTTACTACTTTACTGAGTCACAAGAAGCTAAAGTGAAAGAAAACGGGAGGCCTGCTGCGAGGAAGATGGCTTTTAGAACACAACTGGTGCGAAGCGTGAGAAGGGCATCTTGGCTATACTTTTGAACTGGCAGGAAACGACCGCGGTTCCATTACTCGGGGAGTCTGTCCTCACACTCTCCGAGCGGAAACCCAGGGTCTTAATCATCTGGAAATGCACTTGCATCGAATCTTGCAGATTTGTCAAACGCCAAGAACGAGCCACGGTTTTATCTCTTTTTCTCTTTGGGGCCAGCTCTATTTTTCATCCACAGCACAAGCAACTTTAAACAGAGATGACAGCTGAGAGGGGGAACGACCCTTCCCAAGAACTGAGCTCCGAGTGCGGGTCACGCTGTTTGAGGAAGAACCAGGTGAGATGGCAGGAGCAAAAGGAGCAGCAATACTTAATGTTTTTCTGGGCTCCTAATGGGAAGCCACTAGCAGCGGTTCTCAACCTGTGGGTCACGACCCCTTTGGGGGTCGAACGACCCTTTCACAGGGGTCGCCTAAGACCATCGGAAAACACATATATAATTACATATTGTTTTTGTGATGAATCACTATGCTTTAATTATGTTCAATTTGTAACAATGAAATGGGGGTCACCACAGCATGAGGAACTGTATTAAAGGGTCTGCATTAGGAAGGTTGAGAACCTTCCTAAGGTTGAGAAAAGTTTGGTTCTGTGTTGGCTCCCAGTGGCCACACACACTCTTTGATGCCTGACTCAGTGTCGTCCTTTTCCAGTGTAGTTTCAGCCACTTGTCATTTCTGTTTCCTCTCGGCTTCAGTTGCCCGGTGGGAAGCTTTCCTGGGGGATGTGCAGTCAATCTCCTGTGGATTATTCACTGGGCGGATTAGGCAGGGCATGTTTCTAATCTCAGCGGGGCGTCGGCGGCCACCCAGCATGATCTCAGCAAACCCTGCTCTGTCATATTTGCTTGGGACATGAAAGCCACTCTGAATTCATCCATTCTGGTCGCTGCCTAAGAAAAACAGTGATGTTGGCGATTAAGAAGAAAGACGTTAGGAATAAGACAACCTTGCATCTGAACATCAGTTTTGCCTCTTACTGGCTGTGTGGCCTACAGTCAGTTACCTAACTGCTCTGAACCTCAGTTGTCTCATTGTTTTAATGAGTTGGGTGGCCATACCCAACTCCTAGGCTTGCTGTAAGGTTTAAACAAATGCACCCATTGAAAGGACTTATCTCAGATCCTTAGAATAAATGTCCATAATGAGAGTAAAGTTTCCACCTATAAACTGCGTAGAAAATAATATCAAAAAAAGCAATAGAAATATGATCAAGAAACAGTAACAGGTCACAGAAAAATAAGTAGATCTCTTACCCATGTGAAAAGATGTTTGAGCTCACTTATAATAAGAATAATGCAAGTCAACACTATGTAAGGATATCATTTTTCACCTATCAAGTTGGCAAAAATCCAGTCCAAAAATTTTACAACATGTTCTGTAATAAATAGCGGAAGTCAGCTCTTTCATGAATTGCTGCCAAGAAAGCAAAATGGTATGATCCTTTGGGGAGCTCGTTGGCAAATCCTATCAAAATTAAAAATGCATTTACTTTTTTACTCAGCAATTTCACTCCTGAGAATTTTTTTACAGCTACACTTAAACCAGCATGAAGTCAAGTGACAGGTAAATCCCATTACTATTTGCAGAGTGGTGCGCATGGGTGAGCGAGAGGCCGGAAACACCCGTGTCCATGTGGAGAGGGGCGGATAAATAAACCATGGTGTATTCACACAATAGTACACAGCTGTGAAAAAGAGAATGCAGTTCTCCAGGCCCTGTGAAAATATCTCAGGACAGCTAGCACATGAAAATGGCAGGATGCAAAAATAATCCATACAGTACCCCAATTTCTATGTAAAAGGCGGGGATAAGAATATATTTATGATGGAAAAAAGTATGGAGTTTTCTCAAAAAATTAAAAATGGAACTCCCATTTGACCCAGTGATCCCACTTCTAGGAATGTATCCTAAAAAACCAGAAACACCATTCAGAAAGGATATATGCACCCCTATGTTCATAGCGCAATTTACAATAGCTAAGATTTGGAAACAGCCTAAGTGCCCATCAGCAGATAAGTGCATAAAAAAGCTGTGGTGCATCTACACAATGGAATACTATGGGGCATTAAAAAAGAAAGAACTCTTACCATTTGCAACAGCATGGATGGACCTGGAGAGTATTATGCTAAGAGAAATAAGCCAGTTGGAGAAAGAGAAGTATCACAAAATCTCACGCATATGTGGAATCTAATGAACCAAATAAACTGATGATCAAAAATAGACCCAGAGTCATAGAAGCATGAACAGACTGTTGAACCTCAGAGGGAAGG
>NW_005355000.1:1590142-1592296 GCF_000412655.1 Myotis brandtii | reverse complement strand
GGGGGGGGGGGGCCCGGGGGGGGGGGGGGGGGGGGGGGAGCAGTGGGGGACAGGAGTGGGCTAGAAGAGGTTAATGGGGGAAAAAGAGGACCTATGTAATACTTTCAACAATAAAAATTTTTTTAAAAATTTAAAAAGGGAATATATTTATGTTTGTTTATATCTGCACAAAAATTAATGCTAGAAGGCTATACAGACAAGAGTGGTTTATGTATAAGAGGCTGAAGGTGGGAAATTGGGTAGGTGGGGTCAGGAGTTAGAATAAAACTTTTTTTTTTATTTCTGAATCATCTGAATATATGACCAACTCAAATACCACAATCAAAATAAAGAGAATATTTAACATCGTCTAAAATGCATGAGTCTCAGAGAACGCCCGTGCAAGTGTGCAGGACGCCAGGCCCTGCGGCTTGGAGCGCCCCTTGTCTCTGGGTTCTGGGTTGCGAGGCACCAGCAGTTTGCCCTCCAGATGCTGCGTGAGGTGAGCTGGACCATTAGTGCGGTCCAGAGCCCTCAGCAAGCGCTGGTATATGAGGAGCCAACACTGTATTGCCAGGCCACGGCACGCATTTTGGGCACTCTGGGTGCGGCCATTGGGACAGCAAGGTGACCAGGGACAGAGCCCAGCCTATACTTCCTATTTCAGCTTCAGCCACAAGCGTAGCAGCTATTGGGGTGTAGCCACCTTGAGTAAGGACAGCACAACTACCCCCATGGCTGCTGAATTAGGCCTGAGTGCCTACTTGCCACTCAGAAGGGGGACATGGGTTGCTATGGAAACAAGAGGAGCTTCGGGCTCTGGATACTGAGGGTTGGGCCCTCCTCATGCCACACAAGATCTGCACATAGAAAGGGAAGGGAAGATCTTGACCCTAGTCCACGTGTGCTGTCCCCACGCCCGGCCGTGAAGCCTGAGAGGCTGGCCTTGAAGATGTGCATCCTGGCCAAAGCCCTCCATTGGCTTACAGCCACGTGATCATTCTGGAGACCTGAACATAGCCCCATGTGATTATTCTGGGGACCTGAACACAGTCCCTGCCCCATATTCACTGGGATGCAGGTGACCTGGCAAGGCTCCACTAGGCCCCTGACCTCACTCCTGACTGTGGTTTGGCTCAGCCACCCAACCAATGCTGTGTTGTTGTTTGTTTGTTTGTTTGCCAAGGGGCAGCTTCCTTCATGGAGAAACAGAGCTTAGTAGGAAATACTATTCTCAAAGCACTGAGGATTGGTTATTCATTCAATGGACATCACTGCTCCTACTTTTGGCCTGGCCCTGAGTCACCACCCAGTTCTGGCTCTGGGCCCCTCAGAGCTCTCTGCCTGGTGGGCTACGGACACTTGACAGCCCCTCATAGAATGGTGTCTTCAGGGCTGAGGCAGAGGTGGCAGCCTCGGCAGCTGAGGAGTCAGAAGTGGCACTCCTGGGCCCACTGGACTTCAGGAGAGGCATCTGGAATGTGGGAATCTTCAAAGGTGAGTGGAGTAGAGCTTCGGGGCAAGGGGAGCAAAGCCCTCCAGCATGAGAAAAGGCTGCAAGTGGAGAGTTTGCCTGATGCGCATAACAAGCTGCAAGTCCTGTTCTTATTAGGAGTGACCTGGGAAGGGAGGTGAGGGGCAGGAGATAGGCTGCTTCGGGAGCCAGATTTCAAGGGCCTTGAACATCACATTGCCTTGATCACTTCCTAATCCATCATGTCTCCTGCTCATAAACCTTCAATGCCTCCCTCTTACCTCTGGCTTTCCAGGCCTGGCTTTCAAGGCTCTTTCTGGTCTGTGCCCAGCCTCTGTTTTAGTCCTCAGTCCCCCTACACACTGTCCACTCTTGCAGGTCATCTTCTCTCTGCCATTGAAAAGTAATTCTGATTTTGGCTTTCCTCACCATACCCTGAATTGGTGGGCATCCCCTCCCTTCTGTCTTTTTGCTTGCATGAACCTCTCATTTCTGAGTCCTTCTAGGTCATTGGTTCTCAAAACCCGACAGCACATTAGAACAAGGAGCTTTTGCAAAAATATCAATACCTTGACCAATTAAATCAGAAACCGTTGGGTATGGGCCAGGGTAGCAGTACGTTTCAAAAGCTCCCAGGCTGATTTTATTGTACAGTCAGGTTTGAGAGCCACTGCCCTGCAGGCCAGTTCCCCTCCTGGGTG
>NW_005355000.1:1555244-1590024 GCF_000412655.1 Myotis brandtii | reverse complement strand
GTCAGTAACTTATGCTGGCACAGCTCAGCTCAGCTGGGCTTGGCTCAAGAAGGGCCTCTAGGAAGATCCCTTGATTAGTTTGCAGAAGAGCCACGTAAACACGGAAGCTCCCACCTAGAAAATGAGCAGAAATGAGATAACGGTGGTGGGGAAGGGGGTGTACACTGCAAAGTATGAGCCTTCTGTCCCTCCCGACCTTATTCCTTGGCAGACATTCATTCAGATAGTTCTTTCTGCTTCTGGGGACAGTGTCATGGACCTTTATGCCTTCTCTTCTTAGTCCAGCGCTATCCTAGATAAGTGCACTTCCTACCTTCTTTCTTCCAGGAAAGAGAACTGACAGTCCCGGGTCACATGACAAACACTGTCCAGAGTAGCAGGACGTGCCCACTTCCCACAAGACCAGCTTTTCTAGGCTTCTCATCTCCCCAAATGGCACCATCATCCTCTGGGCTGCTCCTCCCAGAGCCGGGGAATTGTTAGTGTTGTCCTTCCTCCCTTCTCCTCCCTTCCCACGTTCAATTGCTCAGCAAGTACTGTAGAGTCCAGCTCCACATCACCTCTGCATTCCATTTTTCTCTGTCTCCTCTGGTGCTCCCCTAGTCTAAGCGGCCATCATCTCCTCGCACGAACTACAGTGGTCATCTCCTGCTGCTACTCTGGCCCCCAATTTAGCCTCCCCTCAGGATCCCCTCCCTCCACAGGCCCATCACAGCCTCTGCCTGGGTTACTGCGGCTCAGCCCTTATGTTTCAGCTCCAGATCACTTCCTAGAAGTCTCACTGATCCCAAGAACGAGCTCAGGTCCCCGCTTTGTCCCTAGCATCCTATCTGGCATGTCATCAGTGTTCTTTGAACATTTGTTGCATTGAACGAGTGGGATGGGCGGTGAGGGCTTTGACACAAGATAAACCAAATAGTGCCAGCCGTCTTCCTAATCCTGGCCCCAGCCCTGCTTTCTAGAGGCATCCACCTTTAGCTTCCTCTTTCCCATTCTCTTGGGGAGCAATTCTAAGAACTGCTTTGATTACACAAACAACAAAGCAGGAAGGATGGACACGGAATCCAGCTCTGCCAGAGTTGGGCTGTGTAACCTTGAGCCGTGGTTTTTGGAGCAAACACATTTTCTTGGCTAAAATGAAGCAGCTGGTCTAAGTCCCTTCCTGTTCCGGGCATCTAGCTCTGCCTCTCCCTTCGCCCCCTCCGCTTCCCCAGGAATGCTTTCAGGACGACCCAGGATGCAAGTGGATGACGGCCTGCTCAGTAACCTGGATTGCCAGGCTGGGTCCCACACAGGCCTCTATTGATACCTACGGCTGCCTCCACCCACAGCAGGAGGGGCCTTCACCTGCTGGTCGATAGTCAGCAGCACCCGCCATCAGAACTATGGCTCCCGGATTACCTGTGTGCTGGGGACAGGACCTGGTCCTAGACACCTCCCAGGCCTCCTTCCTCCTGCGGAGGTGATGGGCTCTGACCATTGCCCCGTGGGTGCAGCCTTGAGTGTGTTGACACCTCTGTGCCCACAAAACAGTGCCCACCTCTTTGCCCCCGCTTCCTCCCTGAGTTGTCAGGCACCCAGCTCGAGGTCCTGCACTTCAGTTCATCCCCAACAAGAGCCTGTGCCCAAGCAGTCAGCGCTGAGCTCGGCAATAAATCCAGGGACAAATGCGCCAAAACAAAGCCCGTGTGCGCTCGACCAGGCCTCTGCCTAGTCAGGCCGGCTCCAGCAGAGGCCAAAAACCGATGAGCTACTTCCAGCCATCCTCTAGCCGTCCCCAAGCTCCTCCCAATTTGGAGCTTCCTAGCCTGTGTGCCCTTGTGACTCCAAAGACCCCAGGAGATAAGGTGGTGGGCAAAGGGGTGGAGGGGCAGGCCAAGGCTTCAGAGGTCTAGGGGGAGAAGGAGGCAAGGACCTCACTCTGGAAGTCTGTGCTGGGGGCCCCCTGCCCATGACCCTCTGCAGGGGCCACTGGGAGCCATGTGTGATATGAACTGTGAAGAAGCCAGGACCCAACCAAAGCCACCACATGTACATGTGTTCCAGGCCTGGAGTCCTTCCACGGACCCCTCGTCCCGTGGCAACTTCTTCCTCTGGAGCAGGCCCAGCTGGGCCCACCCAGTGCAGGGAGGTCTGCTGGTCAGCCCTGTACGCGAGCTGAGGCCAGCACCTTTCTACACTGCCACATCCTCCCACAAGGCTTCCTTCCCCTCCCCATCCCTCCTCCTCCTCCTCTTCCCCCTTCCTCAGGACCCTTCTGTTTCCTCCTCTCTTCCTCCTCTAAGGCCTCTCTTCCCTCTCTTCCTGCCGTGCTCCTCATTGGGGAGCTGCTTGGGCCTTAATGCTGCAGCCAGTCCCCGCCCACTTCCCACCTTCCTGTGAGAAGCACACAGGAACCAGTTGTTCTGGGCACTGTAAACCCTTCCCTTCCTTGCTGGGAAGTGTATCTGTGCCTCAATAAAGTCTGTGTGTTTGTTTTAGTGCAAAATAAAATAATTAAAAAAACACCTTTCGTTTTGAACATAGTTCTGGTGTCATGCTGGGTTATAAACCTTGAGGACAGGGTATGGCCTATGACCACTGTAACCAGGGAGCCAGCCGTGTGTCCTACTCTCAACCAGGGAATTAAATGCATACTTTTTACTGAACCAACGAATAAAGGAATGAGCTTGCTGCTTTCCAGTACAAAGAGGATGATCATTAGCTGACTATCAAAAACTATCAAAGAACCAAGCAATGATGAAAACAGTGACATTTTCATTTTTAAAATGGGAAATAGAAAGTTGACCACTGAATTAAGAGCTCAATGACCTAAAAGGGGAAAAGGGAAACTGAATGTATTCCTTCTGTGAACTCTATAGGATACTTTAATCCAGCTTCCTTTTAGGGATTTACATGTGAAACTGAAGCCCAGTGGTGCTCCCTCAATGGGCTGGGAAGGAGCCACTCCCTCATCCCATCAAACCAGGTTTCTCCACAGAATGGTCCACTCTTTCCTCATGACCAAGCAATCCCTGGAGAATGGGGGAAATCACCCAGACAGATGACTGGTGAAATGACTTCTATGCCAATAACAATGTGTTCATCTACGATATCACTTCCCAGATCCACAACAATTTACACAAAAATGCCACCCTCCTCACAGCGGCGTGCCTGATTTAGAGATTGGGCATCTGTTTCAGATAAAGGGTCCGAGTGGAACAGCAATCTATGTTCTGACCAAACAGAGGAATCCTTTCATAAATCACTGCCAACCTGTCAGACATCTCACACGGAATTTCTTTTAAATCCAGGCAGTTTTCTTTTCCTCAGAGCTTGTCCTGCATGTTGTTATCAAGGCCACGAAATGCATACTTCAAGCTTTTAAAAGACTCCAAAATAGCAATAGTAAACCTAGTAATCAGTCTATGTCTCTCTCATTTTACCCCATAATAAGACCCTTTTAGCCCTGGCCGGTGTGGCTCAGTTGGTTGGAGCATCGTCCCATACACATTCGGGAGGCAACTGGTCGATGTTTCTCTTTCACATCGACATTTCTCCCTATCTTTCCTCCTCTTTCTAAAATCAATTTTATAAATGTTTTCAGGAGGAAATGTTTAATAGCCAATGTTGTCAGAGAGCCTTTAGCTCAGGAATTTGCAAACAAATGGAACTGACTTGGTCACTCCTTGTTCGCTTGCCCAGAGCAGGCATTACTCATTGATCAGTCTCTTCCCACGGAGCTTGCGTGAGGTCCTGTTGTTTGTCTCAGCCCAAGTCCCAGGTGAGCGCTATAAGGAGCAGCAATGAACATGCAGGATGGCATAGCCCGATCCGATCACTTTTAAGATAACAGAACTGAGCCGCAGCGGGAAAGAGACGTGGCCGTGGTCACACAGTGCTTCAGGGATGCTCTGAGCACATCCCTAAGCACTGATCTCAGTATTGTCCTTTCTCTCCACCAACACATGGCTTGCGTTCAGGAGGCCAAGTATGAGCTTGTTGAGTATGTGTGGTTTTTCTTGTGTTTTTCAACAGAGTTATCTCTTTTTCCTTCAAAAAAAAAAATCCTTGCATACCAAAATAATCCCGGTTAACTGTTTTTCAAATAAAGAATTTACTAATCATTCCAATATAAACGATTCAGGAGTTCCTAGCAGCCTGCTGCTCTAAATATCATTTTGTTTTAGTGATGATCTCCTTTTTCCATAAAATATGCATCCTCCTCAGTGAAGAAGGGGTAATTGCTTTAAGCAGGAAATTACTTTTCATCTGGGCTGACACCAGGGCTGTGGGATGAGCTTGGATGCATGGACAATACCCACCCCAAAGCTGCACAAGGGCATGGTAAAGCCGCAGGGCCCTTTAATCAATTCATTACCGTGTTTATTACATTTCAACTGGGCTTTATTTTTTCTTTTGCTTCAGCAAAGACTCTGAGAATTATAGGACATCAGAACCAGATGGGCCCTTCCTTTCATTCAGTTAGATAAGTATGAGAAGGCAGGGGAGTCCTGGACATGATTTGCCCAGGGTAACACAGCGAGGGCCCAGCTCTCATAATTCTAAGCTCCTTCCAACTCCGCACCCCACAACCCCGAAATCAAAATGAGCAATCCAAAACATCCTGAGCTCACTAATCAATGCTTCACACACCTTTATGTGCATGTGAATCAACCTGGGATCTCATGAAAACGGATTCACATTAGGAAGGTCTTGCGGGGAGGGGGGTGGGGGTGGGCGGGCTGCAATGCTGCATTTCTAACTGCTCCCCAGAGGTGCCAGGCGCTGACCCCTGGCCAGTCTCTGTTTAGTGCAAAGAGAACCATCTGCTTCTAGTAGAGAATCTTCACTGGATCCCAGACTAACCAGCCGCATGCGGTTGCGGTGTCAGTCGGGTCATCTCAGGTTGTTAAACGCTGGGATGCCGGTTACCCGATAAGGAAGGTTTACACTTACGGGAGAAGCTGGCCCATTAACTGAATTGATGAGACTTGATGCGATACAGGAGGAAGCAAATTCATTCCCCCACTGCTGTCTTCAGATCTTCTCTACTGTGTTTTCTCTCCTGCCCAGGTCGATGCCGAGGGTGGATCCCATGGTGTGTTCAGGAACATGCAAGTATTAGCAATCTCATTTTGAGGTATTGAAATAGCCAGTGCAGTTTTAATGTCAGCACTTCCATTTCTCATCCAATTCCAGCTTTTCTCCCCAGTAGTGTAGACATAACCCCAGGTGGGAAAGTAGAATGACTGTGTTTCTTACGTTGCTGGGCCTCCAGTTCTAACCAGTCTTGGCTACTTCTGAACGGCACAGAGTTGGGGCGGGGAGAGAATTTACGGAGGGGACCATGTGGTCTTACTGAACTGGTGACAAAAGACCTCCAACTCTGGCTCCTTCGCTTTTGGGGCAGTTTTATGTTCTTTAGAGACTCTTCCTCCCTCACGCCCCAGAACTAAGAGGCTGACAGTGCTCTGCTCCGGGGTACAACTCACAGTACACGTCCTGCTACATTCTCTTCAGAGGCGGGTTCTTTAAAGAGGTTCAAACAAGGCTATCAGTGCCAGTGGCACCCACTGTCGTGGCTCACAGCCCACTCTATATCTTTGCAGGAGGGACAGCCTCTCACCTTGGGGCTCTTCCATGCCTCTGCTCCCCAACTCCAAGAAAAACCAGTCAAGCCCTTCTAAAAATATTTTCATTATGCTCCACGAGGTGACATTTTACCATTTAAAAAAATCTCATGGCCCTGGCCAGTTTGGCTCAGATAGTGCGTTGGCATGGGGACTGAAGGGTCCCAGGTTCAATTCCAGTCAAGAGCACATACCAGGGTTACGGTCTCGATCCCCAGTAGGGGGCCTACAGAAGGCAGCCGATCAATGATTCTCTCTCATCGTTGATTTTTCTATCTCTCTCTCCCTCTCCCTTCCTCTCTGAAATCAATAAAAGTATATATTTTTTAAATCTTATGAAGAACTGTATAATATAGAATATTAATCTATTGGTCTTAAATCTCTAGAGGTGTATATTTTAGACCGAAGCATGTTTCCTGAGTACAGAATGGTTATATATTTCTAAGAAATGGTTGCTAATCCTTCTGGCATAAAGGTTGGATAGATAGAATTGAATGTTTCTTCAATTCAGTTCATTATAGCAATTGACCACCTACCAATTTCTAGACACATTGCTTGAAGAGTTAACACCCTAAAATTCCTATGAATTAATGATAAAAGCACTATTGGAATCTTAGTAGGTAACATTTTAATTTTTTCCATGAAAAATGTATTATATAGAACATTAATCTCATGGTCCATTCATGTCGTAGAATACTGACTTATGTATTATTATAGAAAGAAGTCTGTAATACATTTAGCAAAAAAAGTGTATAGAACAGACTATATACAGTATATATATATATATATATATAATTTGTAAGAGTATAAGCTATAATGTTAAAAAAAATAATGATTCTGATTATGGAAGAGCTTTGCTTACTAATTTATTCTTTCCTGTATTCCTGATTTTTAAAAAAACTATATAATACATTTATAATTAGAAAAAAATGTTAAGAAACAAATAATGATGCCATGAAATTAAACTCCCAGTTTTTTCCTTCATAGGTCTCTTTGTGACAACCTGCAGCATGCTACATTAGCCTCCCCAATGGAAATAGTATATGAGCTGCAGGTAAAATTTTATTATAGTAATAAGATTTTACTCAACACAATATATCCAAAAGATTATCATTTACATTCTTCTCCCTCCCCCAAGTCTTTGAAATCCTCTGTGTATTTTACACAACACACATCAATGTAGCTACTGGCTAGTGTATTGGACAGTATGGTTTTACATATGCATTTGCTGTTGTTCTGATAAATAAGAGGAGAGCCAATTCTGTTTTGGGTACTTTTCTACTTGCTTTTATAGTTCAAGCAATAGTAAAATCACTAAAACACAAACACAATCAAAAGAAAGACATGCCGCCCTGGCCGGTTTGGCTCAGTGGATGGAGCGTCGGCCTGCGGACTCAGGGGTCCCGGGTTCGATTCTGGTTGGGGGCATGTGCCTTGGTTGCGGGCACATCCCCAGTGGTGGGGGGGGGGGGGCAGGGGGCAGCTGATTGATGTTTCTCTCTCATCAATGTTTCTGGCTCTCTATCCCTCTCCCTTCCTCTCTGTGAGAAATCAATGAAATGTATTAAAAAAAAAAAAAGAAGAAGAAGAAAGACATGCCCAAGAGTTAACAGCAGTTATTTTTGGAGAATCTTTGGTTTACTGGTTTTTAATTTCTAAAGTTGATTCTATTAAAATGGTTGTGTATTATATCAATAATCTTGAAAAGACAGTTGTTGTTGGGTTTTTGTTTGTTTAAAGACACTGTGGCTCTAAGCGTTCCTTTCCCTAAAAAAACACACTTTGAGTGGACCCCTACCTGTCACCCTTATCTCTACTTTCACTGTCTCTTGTTGACAGGAGGGGTCAAAGTCAGCATCTCCGGGAGCTACAGTCGGGCTGTTCCTGGAAGGAGTGGCACTGAGACTGTGATAAAAGGTCACAGGTATCAGAGCTCCTGGACTGCACCCCGAGACAATGACCAGGATTATTATCAAGCTTCTCTGAATAATCAGCCACAGATCTCAAATGTCTGATTCATCCTAAAGAGTTACTCCTCTTATTTATTTATTTATTTATTTGTTTGTTTATTTATTTATTTATTTATTTTTCCTGAGGTAGTACCACGCAGGAGACATTTTTATTGCCTGACTAGCAGCTAGAGGGACAGGGTACAAGGTAGACCTCACAGCACAGTGTAACAGGTGGGCCGGGGTTCCCATCTCTGGGCTTCCATTTCCTCAGCTGTAAGGTAGAGATAATAATATACAACTTACTTCATAAGATTGTATCATCCTATGCAGGGGTCCTCAAACTTTTTAAACAGGGGGCCAGTTCACTGTCCCTCAGACCGTTGGAGGGCCGGACTATAGTTTAAAAAAAAAAAACTATGAACAAATTCCTATGCACACTGCACATATCTTATTTTGAAGTAAAAAAACAAAACGGGAACAAATACAATATTTGTATTTGCATGTGGCCTGCGGGCCGTAGTTTGAGGACCCCTGATCCTATGTAATAAAAGCCTAATATGCAAATTGACTGAACGGCAGAATGACTGGTCACTATGATGCGCACTGACCACAAGGGGGCAGACACTCAATGCAGGAGCTGCCCCCAGGCCAGCCAAGGCAGGTACCAGCAGGGCCCCCACCACCCCAATCGCCTCGCTGGTTGTCCCGCAAAGGGAGGCAACCAGCAGCAGCCGTAGGGGACGGGGACGGCGAGTGGGCAGTGCCAGGCCAGCCAAAGTGGGGGCCACCTTAATTGCCCCACTGGTAGCCCCACAGATTGGCCCTGATTGCCGGCCAGGCCTAGGGACCCTACCCATGCACAAATTTCGTGCACTGAGCCTCTAGTAATTTTATAAATATGTTGTAGTTTTGTATTGCTGTTTTGTATCAAGTATATTATACACAGAGAAAAGTACATCCATCCTAAGTGCAAAGCACAGTAAATCTCCACAAATTAAAAATATACTCCTGTTGTTACAGAAGACCGGAGAAAAACCAAGCCATGCTTAGAGAAAGGGAGTTACATTTTATTATTAAATTCTGTGCAGGCCCAGAGAAAAATGTGTCTTTCAAATTCTGGGCCCCCCAACATGGAATTTATACTTTTTCCAGTCCTTTGTCTCCCAAATTTAGAATGAAACGCCCGGGCCTTCTGAGAAAGAAGGCCTGCGTGCTGGGAAGGAGCCATGAGACCATATCTCAAGGCCTGGCCTGGTGTCCGCACTGACAACTCTGTCTGGGGCAGAGTTTACGGCCTCTCTGGAATGGGAGTAGTCTTATTTTCCTTATTATTTAAGCAAGCAAGCGTTTACAGAAGCCATACTATCAGGGTTAAAATTTCAAACAGCAGTTTTTATATAAGATGGAGGCTTCACTGTGACCATCACCTAGATCAGAAAACATCACTTTAGTGCCCCAGCCCCCTCGGTCTCTGCCCCCTGTATTAGTTGTCTCTTGCTGTATTACAAACAAACCGAGTGGCTTGAAATAGCACAAATTTGTTATCTCAGTTTCCACAGGTCGGGATCCTGGCCATGGCTTACCTAGATCCTCTGCTCAGGTCTCAGAAGATGGCAACCAAGGTGTCAGCCAAGGCTCGGGGCTCCTTTGAGGCCAGAGCTCGTTCAGGGTGTGGGCAGGATTCAATCCCGTCTGTCTGTGTAACTGAAGCCCCCATTTTCATGCTACCTGTTGGCTGGAGACTGCTCTCAGTCCCCACCGGCTGCCCCGCAGCCCTTGCCACGTGACCTCCGTATTCGGTTTACACTGATGCTTCCTTCCAGGCCAGCAGCAGCTTGTCTCTCTGACTTCTATTTTTGGCTTTAAATGTTCTTTTAAGAACCTGCCTGATGAGGTCAGGCCCACTGAGGACAATCTCCTAGGTCCGTGGTCGGCAAACCGCGGCTCGCAAGCCACATGCGGCTCTTTGGCTCCTTGAGTGTGGCTCTTCCACAAAATACCACGTGCAGGCGCGCACGTACAGTGAGATTGAAACTTCGTGGCCCATGCGCAGAAGTCAGTATTTTGTGGAAGAGCCACACTCAAGGGGCCAAAGAGCCACATGTGGCTCGCAAGCCTCGATTTGCTGAGCCGCAGTTTGCCGACCACTGTCCTAGGTGATTAGGGATCTTAATTAATGGAGTGATATCCCATCAAACCACAGGTTGCACCCGTATTCCAGGGGCAGGGATTATACCAGTGAGTAACACCACTGGCAGAGATAGGTGGCCACCTTAGGATTCTGCCTAACATTTCTTCCTCTAAAGCAGGGGTGGGGAACCTTTTACTGCCAAGAGCCATTTGGGTATTTGTAACATCATTCGAGGGCCACACAAAATTATCAACTTAAAAATTAGCCTGCTGTGTTTGGTCAACATTTAATTAACTCACCCCTAATGCCTTGGCAGGGCAGGACCAAATGATTTCTCAGGCCTTATATGGCTCTCAGGCCGGACGTTCCCACCCCTGCCTAAAGTTAATCACTCTCTGATGTCTAACACGGGGGTTTTGCCTATTTTTGAACTTTATAAAAATGGAATTGAAAGGTTAACATGGTGGCACACGGGCAGGCTAAATAGCCATCTCAGATGGTAGATAAAGAAAAGTTGAATTTATTTCAGGGAAGGGGCTGGAGGATAGACTATCCAAAGGGAAGGGCTGCCCAGCCCCGAGCAAGGGGACATTGGGGTGATGCTGGCAGCATCCAGGAGCTGGAGTGTCATCCTTATATGCAGTCCCTGGCAGGAAGCTCTTGTCCTCAGTGGGTTGGGGCTGATCTGGGCTCGGAATGGGATGGAATGCAGGTGTGCGGTCAGGTGTCCTCAGGACAGTTCCCATTCCTCGTGTGGCCTGAGTCCTGGTGTCCAGAGAGGTTTTCTGGCCTTCGTTCTCCTGTGGCAGGAAGCTTACAGATGGCCGTTAAGGATTGCATTGCCCTAGAGTCCGAACATTTCCCTCCTCTTTCTATTTGTTAGTAATTATTCTCATGGAATTGGGGCGAAGGTCTCTATCTTCTGTCAGTCATCCTAAGGAACAAGCCCTTCCCCTCCCCCTGCCCCACCCCGTGCTGCTGTCAGGGAAATATGGATAAACAGTTACCCACACACCAGAAACCCACCAGCCGGCAGCTTAGTATGTCCACTTAGTATGTCCCTTACTATAAGGGAGGGTGAAATTATCAGAGCAATTCATATTGTAGTTATTAGATACTGAAAGACAATAACTAGAACACCTGGTAAAAGTCAGACAGTCACCTCAGGAAGCTACGGCAGCAACTTTTAGAGAAAACATTCCTGCATCTTTTTCCCAGACAGGGGGTCCCAACGCATAAAGGTCCCCGTCTGTGACTTTCTTCCCAAAATGAATAGAACAAGTATAATCTGTATATTAGCGATAGGTGTCCCAGCCCCTACTAGGCAAGATGGAAAGGCCTGCTCTGCCTAAGTCCCTCCCCTTCCCGCCTCAGAGCAGTTGGAGTGGTGAGAAGCACATCCTAGGGTCCCGTCCATGTTGACTGTCTGGAGATCCGGTTTTCCATGTTTTGAGTAGAACTCTGTCTCCTGCTAAGAAGGGAGGTAGCAGACCTGTGACAGAAAAACCCCTAGCACATGCCAAATCATTAATTACGGTCAGTGTTGATTAAGATGCTGCACATAACTCTTAATTTTTAACATCATGATCTACACATGCATCTGTTCCTATAGCAGCCTGAAGTGGTCGCCCATATGTTATTTTATAAGGACTCAAACCAATCTGCTTCAGGGAGCTACTCTAATCCTGAGCAGGGCAGTTGGCAACACCTGATCCCAATGCAGTTGAGTCTCCTGCCATAGTTTGGCTGTATTCTTCTTCAGGGTGTGGTCCATTTTCCCCTTTCCCCTGAAGATGGGAGTGGTGTGCTGAGTGGAGTTTGTTTGTGACACCCAAGGCTGAGGAAACCTGTTGAGTGACTCAGGAGGTAAAAGCTGGTCCCGAGGCAGCCATGGCATCACTTGCCTAGTTTTTTGTTGCTTTCCTGGGCCTGGAGCTGAAATACAACTGAGGCAGAGATGTTATCTCTAGGGAGGAACTGGGCGGGGGTTAAACTCATGCAGTGTAACCAGTGATGTGCTAGGGGAGGACAGTTACCCTGGGGCTGACGTTCTTGTTTTCCCAGGTGTGCCCCTTGCTAGGCATCTGGGGCTTTCTGTCCGGGCGAGTTTCTGTACCTGACCCATCGTCCTTGCTCTGGGGTCGACATGCCCCCCTCAAGGATTTATGGCTCTGAATTCTTTCAGAGAAAAGGGTGTAGGATGTCTTCTGTAGCCGCTTTCTGCTGAAAAGGGGCGATGTTTTTCTTCAGAGTTGAAACCCTTGCTCTCTGTCAGAGGGACATGAGGCCTGTGCCCAAAAGGAGGTTGTGATGGTGTCTGGGGTGGAATTTCCTGAGTGCCAGTAGGGCTTGTAAGCTAGTGGCAGCCGCCCTCGTGGCTTCTAAGTGGCTGAACCGTGCTCACAAGCGCTGGCCCCGTGGAGCTGAGAGTCTCGGTCCCTAGTGCCCTCTTCCCCAAAATGAAGTGACTCACCTGCTGGAAGCAATCAGAAGGTCTGCCGACCTGGCCCTGCTGCCGCCGCTGGGAGTCAGGAAGACTTGGTCGGTGTTGGACCCGAGACTAACAGTCTCTAGGGGTCCGATCTGGGGTGGGGGAGGAGGGAAGGAAGGGGCTTCCCTTCTGGATATCCCCATATGGGCCACCAAAATGAAAGGTGAACATGGTGGTACGCGGGCAGGCTAAATAGCCATCTCACACGGTGGATAAAGAAAACTGAAATTTATTTAAGGGAAGGGGCTGGGCGATGGGCTATCCAAAGGGAAGGGCAGCACAGCACGGAGCCAAGGGGACATTGGGGTGATGTTGGCAGCACCCAGGAGCTGGAGTGTCATCCTTATATGCAGTCACTGGCGGGAAGCTCCTGTCCTCAGTGGGTTGGGGCTGAGCTGGGCTTGGAATCGGGTGGAATGCAGGT
The DNA here is from genome assembly GCF_000412655.1 of Myotis brandtii. Taxonomy (NCBI): domain Eukaryota; kingdom Metazoa; phylum Chordata; class Mammalia; order Chiroptera; family Vespertilionidae; genus Myotis; species Myotis brandtii. The sequence goes on along the minus strand of NW_005355000.1, from coordinate 1,577,414 downwards.
GTGCGGTCAGGTGTCCTCAGGACAGTTCCCATTCCTCGTATGGCCTGAGTCCTGGTGTCCAGCGAGTTTTTCTGGTCTTCGTTCTCCTGTGGCGGGAAGCTTACAGATGGCCCTTAAGGATTGCATTGCCCTAGAGTCCGAACAGGAATCATGCAGTTTCCCTCTTGTGTCTGGCTTCTTTGGTTCAGCATTACATATGTTTATGAAATGCACTCATTCTTCTGTATTAATTGCAGATGCTGCAAGTGTGAACATGCCACAATTTACATACTCATAAAAGTTGGTAGTTTCACCGAAACTGGTTTGGCTCAGTGGATAGAGCGTCGGCCTGCGGACTGAAAGGTCCCAGGTTCGATTCTGGTCAAGGGCATGTACCTTGGTTAAATCAATAAAATATATTTTTTTAAAAAGTTGGTAGTTCCTATCACTACCATGCTGCTGTTCTTTTGGTAAACACATGCACGCCTCTCTGTTGGGTATACACAAAGGAGTGGAATTGCTGGGTCATAAGCTATGCCTACGTGCAGCTTGGAAACTGCCAAACAGTTTTCAGAAGTGGATTTACCAAGCTGTACATCCACCAACAGTGTTAGCGTATTCCATAAGGCTGTTTTGAGGGTTATAAAATAAGATCATGATAAAGAACACAGGACAGGACCCAGGATATAGTATGGAGATAAAAGTTCGTCTTCTCAATACAAATGAATTAATGCTGAGTGTTCTCTTCTGTTACACTATTAAAGTCTTTGGGGTGTGTATGCCCAGCGTATTGATATACCCTGGTGCCTAGCCAAATGTATTAAATAGCCAAAGGAACACATCGATGCTGAGTAGCTTCCTGATCAAGAACAACTTCCTCAGACTTGCATTCTCTTTCCATTTCCCTGGCCCTGCCCTGAGACACGTAATAGCAGGGCACTGAGGATCCCCATTGCTCAGAACTAAATTAGTCTACATCAGCCTCACTGAGGAGCTGCAAGCTAGCAAGATTAAACAAAGCACCACAGTAGCTATTTCTAAAATAAAAACACACAGGTCGTATCTGTAGCAGGAGATTTAAAGAGAGGTAATTCAGTTGGTAGGATCATCAAATCACAAGAAATACTTTGCTTTAAAACCTTGCCTATGATAAGATTTTTCACAATTAAGACATTCAACTCAGGCCACTTAGCAGCAAGGCAGTGCTCATCTTTTCTGTATTTGATTTTTCTGATCATTATTAGTTTATCTTTGATTAAATCCAATATTGATGTGCATAATATACCAAATGTCAGTGAATAAATACATAAAAGTGTGCTTAGATGGATTTTTTTAATGTAGAAAAAAGCACTGCAAGAAAGCCAACCAGCCTGACCACTGTGGCTCGGTGGTTGAGTGTTGACCCATAAACCAGGAGGTCACTGGTTTGATTCCTGGTCAGGGCACATGCCCAAGTTTCAAGCTCGATCCCTAGTAGGGGGCATGCAGGAGGCAGCTGATCAATGATTCTCTCTCATCAATGTTTCTATCTCTATCCCCCTCTCCCTTCCTTTCTCTGAAATCAATAAAAACATATTTTTTTTAAAAAAAATATCCTCAGGTGAGGGTTTTTTAAGTGTTTTTTGTTGTTTTGTTTTATTTTTGTTTTTTAAGAAAAAAGGTTTTTTTGTGTACTTGGTTATCTTTTTGTCCAAGGGCTTGGGCATACCTGGTACTAATTGACTCTTTCTAATAGTTTGTCATTTCTCCTAATACAGGTGATGAGTCACCAGGTTGAGCTGCTTGCTGCAAGTCCTGTGGAGGCCACATCAAATCAAGGGGAGCATAATGGGGAGCTCTGTCCAACCATCCATTTGGTAAACCCAAGTTTTTCCTAGACCACAAGCTCTTCAGAAATTGGCCAGACTTTAATCCAGGGTCACTGAAGCCCCTCTAAACTTCCAGTTTCTCCTTTGTACAATAGGACAAATAAAGGCATCTATCTTATAGGATAGTAACATTCACTGATTTAACAAATATTTAATTCCATTATCTGCCAGGCTCTGTGTCAGGCAATTAATAAATAATTATTACATGTTAATCATGCATCAGCTAATGTTTTTCTCAACACTTAACACATTGCAGACCAGTAGTTTTATTGCTAGCTTTACTCAGTGGTCAGATAAGTTTCTATTGAACGAGTACAAAAAACGTTCATAAATGTTAAAGCACGCTTTCAAATTAAATACCCATTGCATTTTGAAGTTATTTATTACATGCTCTTACAAGCTAATACCTTTTTAAAGTATGATACTTTGTCAAACACTGTGTAATATGAAGCGAGAATTCTCGCGATCCGTCCGCAATGTGTTAATTGTTTGTATATCAACTATCCACTTTGTGGGAAAGTATTTGAAAGGTTTGGAGTCTTAGGCTGGCTTCATACATCCCCTCTCAAGCTCATACCCACCTACATGCATAATCATATGCCTACTGCCTACCTCGTGTGCATCCAACTGCTCAAGCCTGTGTTCTTGAGTATTGTGGTCGGAGAATGCAAACTAATTTTACTATTAGCCCAAGTGCTTCATAAGTAGAAAGGCAAATAGGTCTCATTCCAAAGTTAGAGGAAAGTTTTGGGGTTAACTGTCATTTTGATTATCTGCCCTGCATCTCCCCCTCCATTAGCTAAGAACGTTAGGGGGCTCTGGCCAGTGTGGCTCAGCTGATTGGAGCATAGTCCTATGCACCGGAGGGTCTCAGGTTAAATTCCTGGTCAGTGCACAAGCCGAGGTTGTGGGTTCTGTCTCACTCAGGCTGGCACAGGAGGGGACGAATGGATGTTTCTCTCTCCCCTCTGTCCTCTCTTTCTCTTTCTCTCTCTCCCCCTTCCCTCACTCCCTCCCTTCCTCCGTCTCTAAAATCAATTTAAAAATGAGAACATTAGGGGGGAGGTCACTAGACAGATTCATTTTTATAGCTGAGATTCTCCTTCCCTCCTATTCTCCTACTCCCCCTACCTCCTGTCTCCACCCACCCCCAGTCCCTAGGACTCTAATGAAGCTGTCAGTGAGGAAATGACCCAGAATGCTTTTCTGCCTTTGATGGAGAAGTCTTCAAATTTGCTTTCACCCTTATTCATATGGTTGAGGAACAGCTATTAAATCAGCATTGACAGAGGAACAACAGAAAGTCACAGAAGCAAGAGAAGGTCCTAAACAGAATATTCATCTCTGGAGCCGGAGCACGTAGGTCCCAGCTCTGACAGCTCCATTTGAGAGTCGCCAGATAAAACACAGACACCCAGTTAAAGTTGAATTTCATGTGAGCAACAAATACATTGGTAACAGAAATATGTCCCAAATCTGCATATGAGATATATTTCTATTAAAAATTGGTCAGTTGTTTATCTGAAACTCAAACTTCACTGGGTGTTCTGTATTTTTATTTGCTAAACCTGGTAACCTTCTTCCATTTGCTAGTTTTGTGACCTTGAGCAAGTTACATAAACTCTGTGTTTAAGTTTCCCTCATCTGTAAAAAAAATAAATGAATGAATAAAAAAGGAATAGTAAAAGAACATTCTTCATAGGACAGAGTATTAGTCATTTGTACTGTTTAGTAAAATGTCTGCTTGTCTTCCTTCCACAAACCTGGTCATGTAGCCCTTCCTTGTCCCCCTGCAGTTAGGTGAGGCCTATGACTTGCTTCAGCCAATGGAAACTTAGGAAGAATGTGTCACTTCTAGGTATTTGTGTTTAAGAACTAGTCACAGTGTGCTGCTCTCTCTGCCCCTGCTGCAGTGGCCTGGTGTGGTCAGAGTTCCTGAGAGTGGACAACATGGAGAGGAAGCCCCCGTCATACACACACACACACACACACACACACACACACACCCTGAAGGAAGACATGTGTGAAGGAGAAATAAACACCCATAATTTTAAACACTGAAATTTGGGGATTGTTTCTTACTGCAGCATAACTTAACCCACCCTGACTGAGAGTTGTTATAAAGATTTCATGGGCCAATAATTGCTTTTCTTTTAAGGTTAGAGAAACTTGTTATTAAAATTAATTTTCTTTAAATACATACTTTTCCCCACCCTCACCCACTCTGGGGAGTAAGGGAACTCCCCACTCCGCCATCCCCTCTAGAAACCCTGAGATGGTGAGGATGAAGTATAAAAATACTGCCTTACCCTCCAGACATCCGTCCCAGGCCCCTTTTGCTTCTGTAGAAAAAGCCCCTGGAAATCCACTTGAGTGTAAAACAGCCCTTCCTCTGGAAGAGCCCTCAGGCCCCCACACGGAGCAGGACGCTCTGAGATGAACTGAGGGAGAGTGAATGGACAGCACCTCAGACCCTAGCCGGGGCAGGCATGGCCCTCCATGACCCCATAGCAGCCAGCCTTTGTTCCCATAGGTCCCATGTAAACATTGGCGTTGCTTGTATATGCCCCTGCTCTTCCTAATTGCCTACCTAGCCTCCCTCACTTCACTGGAGGCCTTGGCTCCTGGGTCTTTCCTTCCTTCCCTCCCTCCTAACCTTCCTACAGGAGGAGTGGGAAGGGGAGCAAGAGCCCATCTTGTCCCTTCTTCCAGGCATGAGCCAATAGGTGTTGAGCATGGAGAACATGCCTGACACAGAGTAGGCACAACATAAGTACTTACTATGTAAGAAAAAGCCAGCAACACTTTTTTGGCACTAATAAGGGATCAAGACAGGCCTTGCTTGCTGTCCGAGTGATGGTAATAAACATTTATTGTCCAGCCTTCTTTCTCTGGGCCTGAGAAATCAAACCTCCCCCTCTCCTCCACAGTGCTGGGTAATAAACTTTGTAAAGTCAGCAGCATTTAGCTCAGGGAGTTTCTTTAATCATTAAACAGGATTTTTATGTCCAAAACACTCTTGATACGGGTCTGCTCCGATTGCAGTGTGGGCTGGGCAGGAGGGGGATTGCCGCTGACTGGCTGCACACCGCGGGAGCCAGCCCTGTGCACGGAGACTCAGAAAGGGCCAAGGAGCCCGACCCACGGAGACCGGGTTAATGAGAATCAGATGCGCGTCACTCAGGCCGCAGGGCTCGTCCTGCTCTCTGGGCACCAGGACTCACATCCATAATCAGCCCGGGCTTGATTTTATGCAGCCTTTCAGCTCCGAAAGAATTCCAGAGCATCCCAGGAGCACTCTCCCTGGCAGCCCCGCGATGGGGAGACAGACAGGGGAAGGTCACTGCATAACTCAGCTCTGGAGCTTCCCTGTAACCCGCCACCCAGAAAGGGCCCACCCGCCTGGAATGCCAGGTGACTCGCTCCTGTTACAAACAATATCATTACTTTTCCTTTCATGCTCATAAAAGCAATCCAAACATGCACTAGGGAAGCTTTCAAACTTCCTTTCAAAAGAAGGACAGGGTTCATGTAAGACGCACAACATTGCCATCGATGTATATATGTCCGTACAGTTATTTTCATATACAACTGAAACGAAACTTCATCTACTCAATGTCACTTATTTTAAAAAGCTGATCACTATCCAAATGTGGATTTTACAACCAACTTATGTGTAGGGGTTTGCATGTTGAACCGCATCTCACTCACAGATGGTGAAAGGGAAGGAAGGCCTCAGACCCAGGGCACTTGGATTAGACCACACTTTACGGGTCACAAACCTGGGGCTCTTCCAGTTTTAACTTGCTGGGATATTGATGGAGGATACCTGTGTACAGGTAAACAAAAAGATGCCGAAGCCACCTTCACGTGCTGAGGCTATTGGCAGTTCCTCTGTTGATTCAGAGTTGGGGTTAAAGGTAGGGAGAAAGTCCATGTTCCTTCAGTACTAAACACAGGGACCCTAGGACCCTAAACCAATCAGATTTTTATTTTACTGTATGTAACAGAACCCTCCCTACACACACACACACACACACACACACACACACACATGAAATTACTGGTCCAATGCTGGGCTTCAGCAGAGTTGGCTCAGAATGCTGGGATGATGTCATGGTAACTGTCTTCTTCCACCGCTGGGCTCCACTTTCCTCTCTCATGGCTGCATTCTTTTCTGTCATATAGGAGCCCTCCCACTGGCCAGAGAAGATATTCATCAGCATCTCTCAGCTTACATGCTTCCAGCCTGACCACCCAGGAGAATAAGGCGCCTTCCTTGATGGTTTCAGCAAGAGCTCCAGGCTTCTGGCTATCCCAGTGCGGGTCACATGCTTATTCCCAAAGCAATCACAGTGACCAGGGGAGGACATCGCCGCCACTGGTCAAGTATGGGTTCCGTGCCACCCCTGGGACACAGTGATCATGTCAGGTCCACTAACCTGCATGAACTTGAGAATGGGATTGTATCACAAAGGAAAATCAAGGGGCCATTTCCAAAAGTTAGGGGCAAGAATTTTAAGCAGATAATTTTTTTACATGGCCACTGCTGACCTCTATCCACAGACACTGCCAATCTCTACCTCCCGCTCAGCCTGAAAGCACAGACAGAAAGCTGGCCTTCTATCCCTTTGAGAAGACTTTTCAAGAGAGATCCTGACACGTTCTCTCTCCAATCACTGTCAGAAGTTAGACACCGTGGCAAGAGATTCGCTTCGCTTTGAAATGGAAAACTTCATGTGCCATGAACTTCCGGCCATTGGCCTAAGAGGTAAACACTCTCTTCGGGCCTTTGAGAAATCCTCTCTCCAACTTCATGCCCATGGTTTGTAACATCGGAATTGCCTTAATGGTTGCATCACAACAGCCTTTGCAAACAAAGGTTAAACCTGCAGGTCACCTTGGGTTAACCAATGAATTGTACGCTCACCCGATTGGCTGAGCTGCTGGAGCTGGAACCTTGCTCTGTCTTGCACTGCAAAGCGCTCATAGGGAAAACCGCGGCCACACGAAGCGACGTTGACTAAATCTGACAAAGGAAGAAAGCACACTGGAGAAAGATGGCTCAGGATGAATTTTTTCCGCATTTTGCTGAATACCATTTGTCTTCTGGGAAGCAATGCAAACAGAGCTGTGGCTTCTAAATTCTGCAAATATTACCGCTGTGCATGTCGGGAGATTAACTTGCTGAAACACAGAAAAAGACAAACTAAGGAGTAGCATAGACTCTTTCTTTTGCTATATTCCCTCCCAGGCCAGATCATCAGGCCCAGGGTTTTGGCTTTTGTTTGTTTGCTTGCTTTGCTTTGCTTTGTTTTCAGTTAGTTGGGGCGTGGGTATGGGTTGTTTTGTTCTTAGTGATTTCTCATAGACTCGTTCAATTCAAACTGAGAAAAGGCAACTTGCTGTGATGCAGGCACATTTATCACCTTCAAGAAATTGACAGTTTTGATTTGATAATTTTATTTTGCCTTGGAGGTTAAGAGACAAAAGACAATAATTATTACTTTACGGGTGCCACATATGACACAAAGACCTGGGGCTTTTTCCACTGCGAGGACAATTCCCCTCCCGCTCTGGTGGCTCTTACTTTTTCAGCTTTCAGATCTTAGCTTATATGCCAGGCCATAGCTTCTTAAAAATTTAACATAAGCAAAAGTAGACACACAACCAAGCAATTTCATGTTTAAGCATGTGGCCAAGAGAAATGAAAACACATGTCCACACAAAACCTTCTACATAAAAGTTCATAGCAACATGATTCATAAGAGCCCAAACTGGAAACCATCCAAAGATTTGTCAACTGGTAAATGTGATAGAGCCATATAATGGAGTACTATTCAGCCATAAAAAGGAAAGAAGTACATTTAGATGCTGCCATAGGAAGTTAGATACCCATGGGCAGAGCAGGAACGATGGGCCAGGTGCAGAGGGTCATCAGGGCGGAGATCCCTGGGTGCCTAGCAATGGGCAAAACCCACAAGCCCTTGCACCACCACTCCCTTAAGTATTAAGCCCTGGAGATGGCATCTAGGCCTCAGCTGTGTTTCAGCTCCAGACCCAGAGGAGCAGCAAAACCAGGGGGAGGGATGCCATGGTAGACCTCAGGACCCGTTGCAATAACAAATGACCCCGCCCCTGGAGCCGACCAATCAGTGGACACCATGACCCTGAGGGGCACACCTGGAAAGCTGATGAATATTCTTTTGAGATTCTCCCCTGAGACCTCAGATAAAAACCCTCAGGATTGAGGAGCAAGTGCTGCTTGCTCTCTATGGAACACACCTTACTTAGCCTTTCCCCACTCCATCCTCCACCCCCTCCTCCTCCCTCTCTCCTCCCTCTTTCTCTCTCCCTCTCTCTCTTCCCCTTTCCACTTCTCCATCGCCCTCCTTCACTCCCCCCACTAAGCTCCAAGGGCCCTTCTTTTGCTGTAACTTGTTTCCTGAGCCCATTTCTTCTACGGCTAACTTCTTCTACCTCTGTGACTTCCTAAATAAAGTTTCTCTTATACGTAGTTTGAGTCTTGACTAAATTCTTCTCTCAGCCGAAACTCAAGAACTGAGGTCACTGAACCAAGGTAACACCTGGTGCCGCTTTTTCCACTGCTAACACTGCAACATGAATGAACAACAACAACAACAAAAAAGCCTTCTGCTAATGAAAAAAGCCAACACAAAAGCTCACCACACATTGTGTGATTCCATGTATATGAAATGTCCAGGAAAAGCAAATCTATGGAGACAAAAAGTAGATGAGTGGTTGCATTTGGCTGGAGGTAGCAACAAACTAACTGTGAATGGGAATGGGAGATCTTATCGGAGTGAGGAGAATGTTCTAAAATTGGATTTCAGTGGTGGTTTTTCAACTCAGTACATTTAATAAAAATCACTAAATTGTATAATAATAATAATAATAATAATAATGCCAGGTCTTTCTCAGCCCAAGATTAAATAAAAGGCCCTGGCTACCCCTTCCCTTGGCACCTACTTCACAAGCCTCATCACACTTCAAAGGACTTGGATTTGGTCTCAGACACACATGGATTCTAGCCTCAGCTGTGCCATTGACTAGCACAGTCTTAGACAAGCCACCTGCCCTCCGTAAGTTCTTAAGACTTCAGGGAACAAGTCTATTTGTACTAAGTTATTTGTCATGGTCTCAAAATGTTGTCTATGTGTCCTTCCTATATGACTGCACCATGCCTTCGGGACTAGTCTTTCATCTCTCTTGCCCAGTGAGAGCACAGGTCTTTGGGGAGTGCAGCATGATGGGAGCCGGGGTGCTCAAACTTGCCTCTCCTCCCCAGCAGTGTGACCATGGGCAAGTTACTTAACCACACTGTTTCCTCAATGGAACATAATTTTTTGTGTGTGAGAGACTAAGGTTCTTGTGAAAATTAAATGAGATGATACACATGTGTGCCAGTACATACACAGCATTTAGAACAGTGTCTCCCCTGCAGTAAGTGCTATGTAGGTGTCAGCTACTATCTGTAAACCCCACATCTAGACAGATACAAATAACACACATCTGTTTGGCTCTTCACTTTCCAGAAGTGTGTGTCCTGTCTAGACATGCATCAGCACCAACCAGCACCGGTGCCTCTGCAAGAGCAGACAGATGCTCACCTTGACCTCTGGACAGCCTGGCTGATTAAACTTCTCCTACAGGTCCTTTCATCGCCGCCTCAGGTTTGCATCAATGTGGGTTTTCTTTCAGTACCAACCCAACAAACTCTTCTGTACTGGCATTAGTTCTATTAACGTATTCATTAATTCACTGAGTCCTTCATTTAGTATATACTTGAGCCTGGAACAACATGGACCTGCATGGATCCACTTCTATGTGGGATTTTTTTTCAATAAATACTATAATGTATTTTCTCTCCCTAATGATTTCCTTAATACACCTTCTTTCCTATATAGCTTACTTTATTGTAAGAATACAGTATATAACAGATATAACATACAAAATACAAGTTAATGGACTGTTTATGTTATCGGTAAAGTTTCTGGTCAACAGTAGGTATTAGTAACTAAGTTTTGGGGGAGTCAAAAGCTACATGTGAATTTTCAACTGAACCCCAAATTGTTCAAGGGTCAACTGTACATGAATTGATTGTCAAATGGGGGCCTGTGTCCTAGAAGGTGGGGGTTAAATACAGAGCAAGATACAGTCCTTGTCCTCAAGAAGCTTCGAGTCAGAATCAGAGGTTCCCAAACTCAGTAGGCATCAGAATGGCCTGGACAAGCAGTAGGGTGAGGGGGGGCATGGAGAAGAGAGGGGTTTTTTTGTTTGTTTTTTTAATATACATTTCTATTGATTTCAGAGAGGGAGAGGGAGATAGAAACATCAATGATGAGAGAGAATCATTGATCAGCTGCCTCTTGCATGCCCCAAACTGGGGACCAAGCCCACAACCCAGGCATGTGCCCTTGACTGGAATCCAACCTGGGACCTTCAGTCCGCAGGCTAGGGCAGAGAAGAGAGGTTTTAGCATCAGTCCCCTGCTCTTTAACTTCCATCAACCCCAGAAAACTACTTCTAATATAAAAAAATTCTTAAAAAACTAATATAGTATCTGCATAAAACATCTTTAGAAAACTGCTATTTCCGTTGATCTGTGCAAAAGCAGTGTGCTTGCCATGCAAACAGTCTCAGCTAAGTCCCGCAGGGGAGGGAGCCAAACACACTTCTGCAGGCTAGGGCAGAGAAGAGAGGTTTTAGCATCAGTCCCCTGCTCTTTAACTTCCATCAACCCCAGAAAACTACTTCTAATATAAAAAAATTCTTAAAAAACTAATATAGTATCTGCATAAAACATCTTTAGAAAACTGCTATTTCCGTGGATCTGTGCAAAAGCAGTGTGCTTGCCATGCAAAGTCTCAGCTAAGTCCCACAGGGGAGGGAGCCAAATACACTTCTATCCTGAGTCTCCCCTGTTTAGAAATGTGGCGTTGTCATCAAAGTGCAAGGCTTTCTCTGGTCATTTACTTATATAACCAGCCTGTGGCGGGCGTCTAAACAGAGACCCACTAGACTTTCTGAGTTGGAATCTCCAGGGGCAGAGTCCAGGCATCTGTATCTTTAATAACCTGTCCAGGGTTCAATTTATGAACCTGCTTTTGGGGACCACTGCTCTAGGCCCCAGTTGGCAGGAGGGAGGGTGGGTTAAACTAAAGGCAGGGAGACAGGCTAGGAGGTAAAGGACGAGGACAGAGCACGGCCAGGAGTGTGTGGTGAGCGGAAAGACAGCCCCCAAGATGTCCATGTCCTGATCCCTTGAACTTGTAAAGGTTGCCTAGCATGACAACAAGGTCCCTGCAGTTGTGATTAGGATCTTGAGAGGCGGAGCCTGTCCTGGATCATCTAAGTGGGTCCTAACTGTAGTCACAATATCCTTATAAGAGAAAAGGAGAGGGAGATGGAAGTGCAGAAGAGGAAGGAGACCATGTGACTAGGGATGTGGTTGGGGGTGAGGTGGGGAGAGAAAAGGTGATGTGGTTGGAGGAAGCAACCATAAACCAGGAAATGCGGGCAGCTTCCAGAAACTCCAGAGGATGAAGAAATGGATTCTACCCTGGGGTCTACAGAAGGAGCCAGCCCCACCGACACCTTGATCTCAGACCTAGAAGACTCAGTTCAGATTTCTGGCTTCTAGAATTACAAGAGAATGAATTTGTGTTGTTTAAAGTCATTTCATTTATGGTTATTTGTTATAGCAGGCATAAGACAGTAATACGGAGGATTTTTAAAAACGAATACACAAATATGTAGTGGTGAAACCATTAGGTTTTAGCAGTTGATTGGATATGCAAGGTAGAAGACAGAGAGTAAGAGGGAAAAGGAGGAATCAGGAATGAGTGCAGATTTCTCATCACGGGGGAGCGCTGCTGAGGCCAATGCAGGGTGAAAACAACCTCCAACACCAGTGTCAGTGCTGGTGCAGCGCCTCCGTGGACCACAGGGGAAGCCGCCCGCGCAGCAGTCACTGCTTCCCAAGGAGGAAAGCCCCATTACCTGGGACAGAGGTTCCGCCCAAGTGCTTTCCTCTTTTTCAAGAGAAAGGTTTGGAAAGAGAGTGAAGAGTCTCACAAGATTTCCAGAGGGAATATTTAAACAGCTTAGAAAAACAAACTGCTTTTAATCACCTTCAGACACTTGACAAGCACCATTTGCGGTCCAACCGATTTGAGAATTGCAAACCATTTCTTTCTTTTTTTTTTTTTTAAATATATTTTATTGATTTTTCACAGAGAGGAAGGGAGAGAGATAGAGCTGGGACAGAGGTTCCGCCCAAGTGCTTTCCTCTTTTTCAAGAGAAAGGGTTTGGGAAGCAAGTGAAGAGTTTCACAAGATTTCCAGAGGGAATATTTAAACAGCTTAGAAAAACAAACTGCTTTTAATCACCTTCAGACACTTGACAAGCACCATTTGCGGTCCAACCGATTTGAGAATTGCAAACCATTTCTAATTCTTTATTAAACAAGTGCCAGGGTAGACCCAGGAATACTGTGATAGCCTGGTTTCCTGGAAATAATAAAACTGTTTCCGTTAAAATGGTTCATCTTTCTGACCTTCCACTAATTCTGGCTGGCTTTCCTCTAACATTAAGGCCTGGACGACCAGGCTTTGCTGGGTCTTTTTCTCCAGAGCTGCTTCTCCACCACCTTCCCTTGTGATGTATTTTGGGGTTCCCGGACCCAATTCCAAAGTATGGGGGTGTGTGTGCCAGGAGGGGTCTTCCCCACATCACTAAGCAGTTCTCAGGACACCAGCGGGGTGTCCCCCAATTCAACGCAATCCTGCCGCTGTCTACCTGGAGAGAGCATCAGGTCCCACGGGTTAAGGGTTCGGTCTCACAAGCTTGCCCCCGCCCCCTTCAGAGAGCAGTCGCAAGCCCAGGTTGTTGCCCGTGCTTCTTATTGACCAGCTGTAAGTCATTTCCCACATCCTCGTCCGTGGTCTGATTAATTTGTTGGAGCGGCTCACAGAACTCAGAGAAACATGTGACTCACTAGATCACTGGTTTATTATAAGAGGACTAGAGGCCGAGTGCACGAATTCATGCACTGGTGGGGTCCAGCCAGCCCACCCTGATTGGGGCTGATTAGGGCTGGGCCCGAGGTGGGGAGGGGATGCAGGAGGTTGGCCAGCCGGCCGGCCCTGCCCCCGATGGGGGGGGGGGCAATCGGAGCTGCAGTGCACATCAAAGCTACTGGTCGTTCCGGTCACTTGGCTTTTATATACATAGATATCACTCAGGAGCACCCAGGTGGAAAAGATGCGTAGGGCAAGCATGGGGAAAGGCCTGGCGCTCCCATGTCCTCTCCAGGCGGTCACTCTCCCAGTACTTTGCAAACCATTTCTAATTCTTTATTAAACAAGTGCCAGGGTAGACCCAGGAATACTGTGATAGCCTGGTTTCCTGGAAATAATAAAACTGTTTCCGTTAAAATGGTTCATCTTTCTGACCTTCCACTAATTCTGGCTGGCTTTCCTCTAACATTAAGGCCTGGACGACCAGGCTTTGCTGGGTCTTTTTCTCCAGAGCTGCTTCTCCACCACCTTCCCTTGTGATGTATTTTGGGGTTCCCGGACCCAATTCCAAAGTATGGGGGTGTGTGTGCCAGGAGGGGTCTTCCCCACATCACTCTGGCTTTCCTCTAACATTAAGGCCTGGACGACCAGGCTTTGCTGGGTCTTTTTCTCCAGAGCTGCTTCTCCACCACCTCCCCTTGTCATGTATTTTGGGGTTCCCGGACCCAATTCCAAAGTATGGGGGGGGTGCCAGGAGGGGTCTTCCCCACAGCACCAAGCAGTTCTCAGGACACCAGCGGGGTGTCCCCCAATTCAACGCAATCCTGCCGCTGTCTACCTGGAGAGAGCATCAGGTCCCACGGGTTAAGGGTTCGGTCTCACAAGCTTGCCCCCGCCCCCTTCAGAGAGCAGTCGCAAGCCCAGGTTGTTGCCCGTGCTTCTTATTGACCAGCTGTAAGTCATTTCCCACATCCTCGTCCGTGGTCTGATTAATTTGTTGGATCGGCTCACAGAACTCAGAGAAACATGTGACTCACTAGATCACTGGTTTATTGTAAGAGGACTAGAGGCCCAGTGCACAAATTCATGCACTGGTGGGGTCCAGCCAGCCCACCCCGATTGGGGCTGATTGGGGCTGGGCCCGAGGTGGGGAGGGGATGCAGGAGGTTGGCCAGCCGACCAGCCCTGCCCCCGATGGGGGGAGGGCAATCGGAGCTGCAGTGCACATCAGAGCTACTGGTTGTTCTGGTCACTTGGCTTTTATATATTAGAAACAGATGAATGAGTATTGTACACTACACATGTGCATATTTATAATCGCTGGGGTTAGAGTGTCCTAATTCACCAGCTGACAGACAAACCAAGTAATAATAGTAACTACACCTAATAGTTACTGAGCAGCTGTTATTTGCTGGCACCAAGGGAAGCACTTCACTTTCACGTAACCCTCACCTGAAACCTCAGAGGCAATGACTCTAACTATCAGTTTTGTACGTGAAGACAGTAGTCTATGGCCGAGTGGAAGCCCCCACAGCTAACGGTCCATTCAGTCTGACTTTGGAAGGTACAGGTTGTTTGGATAAACCTCACTGGCAGTTGTCAGAAGGGTGAATTGCAAGGTCATTGAATGGATTCAGGAAACCAGAGAAGGAACTGTTACAGGTATAATTCCTTCACCTGTTCCCTGTCCAAGTAAGGGGTGATGGCAGCTTGGACTAGAATTCTGAGGGTGAGATTAGAGCAGTGGTTCTCAACATTGGCTGCACATTAGAATCACCTGGGAATCTTTTTAAAATCCTGATTTCTGGGCCTCATCCTCCGGAAATTCTGTTTCTTTGTTATGTGATGGGGCCACAACATTTGTAACAAAGAAACAGAATTTCCAGAGGATGAGGCCCAGAAATCAGGATTTTTAAAAGATTCCCAGGTGATTCTAATGTGCAGCCAATGTTGAGAACCACTGCTCTAATCTCACCCTCAGAATTCTAGTCCAAGCTGCCATCACCCCTTACTTGGACAGGGAACAGGTGAAGGAATTATACCTGTAACAGTTCCTTCTCTGGTTTCCTGAATCCATTCAATGACCTTGCAATTCACCCTTCTGACAACTGCCAGTGAGGTTTATCCAAACAACCTGTACCTTCCAAAGTCAGACTGAATGGGACCGTTAGCTGTGGGGGCTTCCCCTCGGCCATAGACTACTGTCTTCACGTACAAAACTGATAGTTAGAGTCATTGCCTCTGAGGTTTCAGGTGAGGGTTACGTGAAAGTGAAGTGCTTCCCTTGGTGCCAGCAAATAACAGCTGCTCAGTAACTATTAGGTGTAGTTACTATTATTACTTGGTTTGTCTGTCAGCTGGTGAATTAGGACACTCTAACCCCAGCGATTATAAATATGCACATGTGTAGTGTACAATACTCATTCATCTGTTTCTATAGGCAAGATGCAAAGGGAGGGTCATGTCTTCTCTTCTTTTCCGTAATTTTTGAGGCCAGCACAATTATGAGAAAATGCCTCTAACTTAGATGAAACCAAGAATACTACAAACAGTCTAAATCACACATATACAAGGAGCATTTACAATATGGGTAGATGAACCATTTCAAGATTCTTTCTTTAAGGAAGTTAATGAAATTCCTTTCATACATCTAACATACTCTTCCCACTTATTCCCCTATGGTGCCTCGTAAGAAAACAACAACAACAAAAAAGTATTTTAAGAAATAAAAATTCAACTGTGCATAGAGTGGGCTATTAAGTATTCAGAAGAGCCCTTATCAGAATGTGAAGAATTTAATCCTTAGCTGACCAGATGTAAACAATTGAAAAGGCAAAAAGTAATGCAATCCTGAAATGCACCGTGTAACTCTCTGTAAACACAAATGTATGTGCTTTCTATCAAATAAGGCCTTTAATTAAGAGCTGTTCTAATTGCTCAAAATGTGCTTCAAGTTGGGTAACTCAAAAGCAAGTCTCTCACAACTGTGTTTTGCAGGAAAAGCTCATTAATTCAATGTGGGGGAAGTTTTCTCCAAAGTAAGGAATATTTTTTAATGACATGCCATTTTATTACTTTTAAAGGACCCAGGGCTACAGATAGAACTTTAAAAAGCTCAAATGACCTTGGCCAGTGTGGCTCAGTTGGAGGTCATCCCGTGCACCAAAATATTGCAAGTTCCATTCCCAATCTGGGTACATGCCTGGGTTCTGGGCTTGACCCCCAGGATGGATTTTCTCTCTCTCCTTTCCCTTCCTCTATCTCTAAAAAAGCAATCAATTACAGAGACCAAGATGGCAGCATAGGTAAATGCCAGTATTTGCCACCTCCCACAACCACATCAAAATTACAACTAAAATATAGAACAACCATCATTCAGAACCACCTGAAATCTAACTGAATGGAAGTCCTACAACTAGAGAAATAAAGAAAGCACATCAAGACTGGTAGGAGGGGTGGGGGCATGGAACCGGCTCCTCTGTTACCCACACGTGGCATGTTTTTAAGAGGGAGGGACATCTAGGCTGGAGGCCTCCATGAGGAGCAAGGGGTCCCAACCCCACACCAGACCCCTCAGCCCAGGCTTCCAGTGCTTTGAAGAGAAGTCCCCATAACTTCCCCTTGAATGTGTTGCTAATAGCAATCAAGGCTCAACTACAACAAGATGGTGCACACAGCCCACAAAGAAGCACAACTAGAATAAGTACCCAGCTCAGGTGCCTGGGGAGGCTGAGCCACTGGGCCCTACAGGACACCTACTACACAAGGCCACTCCACCAATTCCAGGAGACATAGCAGCTCTACCCAATACATAGACTCAAACACAGGGAAGCAGCCAAAATGCAGAGACAAAGAAACATATGAAATGTGTCTGTTCACAAATGAAAGAACGAAAGAACAAAAGGAATCTCCAGAAAAAGAACTTAATGAAATGGAAGCAAGCAAACTACTAGATACAAAGTTCAAAACCATGGTTATAAGGTTGCTCAAGGAACTTAATGAGAGCTTCAAGGGACTTAGTGGGACTTTCAAGGATCTTAGTGAGAACATCAAAGACATGGAAAAGGACCAGTCAGAAATGAGAATACACTAACTAAGAATGAAAAATAATTTATAGGGAATCAACAGTAAAGTAGAGGACACCAAGAATCAAATCAGCAATCTGGAATATAAGGAAGCAAAAAACACCCAATCAGAAGAGCAAAAAGAATAAAAAAATACGAAGATAGTGTAAGGGACCTCTGGGACAACTTCAAGCATAGCAACATTCACATTCTGGGAGTGCTAGAAGAAGAAGAAGGAGAGCAAGATAATGAAAACCTATTTGAATAAATAATGACAGAAAACTTTCCCTACTTGGTGAAAGAAATAGACATATAAATTCAGGAAGTGCAGAGATCCCCAAACAAGTGAACCTAAAGAGGCCCACACCAAGACATATCATAATTAAAATGCAAAGATAAAAGACAAAGAAAGACTCTTTTTTTAAAAAAATATATTTTATTGGTTTTTCACTGAGAAGAAGGAAGAGAGATAGTTAGAAACATCAATGAGAGAGGAACATCAATCAGCTGCCTCCTGCACACCTCCTACTGGGGATGTGCCTGCAACCAAGGTACATGCCCTTGGCCGGAATAGAACCTGGGACCTTTCAGTCCGCAGGCCGACGCTCTACCCACCGAGCCAAACCGGTTAGGGCAAGAGAGACTCTTAAAAGCAGCAAGAGAAAAGCAGTTAGTTACCTACAAGGGAGTTCCCATAAGACTGTCAGCTGATTTCTGAATAGAAACTTTGCAGGCCAGAAGGGATGGGCAAGAAATATTCAAAGTGATGAACAGCAAGGACCTATACCCAAGATTACTCTACCCAGCAAAGCTATCATTTAGAATTGGAGGTCAGATAAAGAGCTTCACAGATAAGAAAAAGCTAAGGGAGTTCATCACCACCAAACCAGTATCACATAAAATGCTGAAGGGTATTCTGGAAGAAGAAGAAGAAGAAGAAGAAGAAGAAGAAGAAGAAGAAGAAGAAGGAGAAGAAGAAGAAGAAGAAGAAGAGGAAGGCGGCTCAATCCCCAGTGTGGGGCGTGCAGGAGGCAGATGATGATTCTCTCTCATCGTTGATGTTTCTATATCTCCCTTCCTCTCCCTTCCTCTCTGAAATCACTAAAAATATATTTTAAAAAAGAATACCATTATTTTTAGTAAAGGGCAAAATTAAAACCAGTTTATTTACTGTATTAAGTTTAGTTTCAATTTGTTCTGATTATTTGCATGAACACAATAAGAGTAACACTTTATTATATAGCCTTTTTCAAAACCTGCTATGCTGGAATCTCATATATCCCTGCCAGCAGCACCAAGGGGGTGGGGGGTGCCTTGTTCCTTAGGATGACTGACAGAAGATAGAGACCTTCTCCCGATTCCATAAGAATAATTATTAACAAATAGAAAGAGGAGGGAAATGTTCGGACTCTAGGGCAATGCAATCCTTAACGGCCATCTGTAAGCTTCCCGCCACAGGAGAACAAAGGCCAGAAAAACTCTCTGGACACCAGGACTCAGGCCATACGAGGAATGGGAACTGTCCTGAGGACACCTGACCGCACACCTGCATTCCATCCCATTCCAAGCCCAGCTCAGCCCCAACCCACTGAGGACTGGAGCTTCCCGCCAGTGACTGCATATAAGGATGACACTCCAGCTCCTGGGTGCTGCCAACATCACCCCAATGGCCCCTTGGCTCCGGGCTGGGCAGCCTTTCCCTTTGGACATCCCATCCCCCAAACCCTTTCCTTAAATAAATGCAATTTTCCTTAAACAAATAAAAATAATAAAAAATAAATCAATATAAAATCTTAAAAAGAGCTCAAAGGCTACTTCCCATACTCCATCTTGTATTTCAAAATAAAAACAAGCAAAATAAAAGAAGTAAAAAAAAAGACCAAAGTTCTACTTTTTCTGTAAATGCTACATTATTGATTTTCTTTTTCAAACAGTATACATTTAATTCTTTTTCAAAAAAGATTTTTAGTGAAGTTGCTTTGCTAGCGCCCGAGCACCTGTGGTCTGCCTACCAGGCATTCACAAATGTCAGGAGCTCCACCACTAAACTGGTCTCTCCCAGGTGAGGGCAGCCAGCGGGGCATTTACAGACCTGGATTCAAATCCCAGCTAAGGCATCTGCCTGCTGTGTAATTCTGGCCTACTTCCCAATCTCTGGATGTCAATCACCCTATCTGTGGTTGAAATGCGTTCTGTGGGGATTAGAGTGAGTAAACAGAAATACAGTAAGTGTCCCCTAAATTAGGTACATATACAACAGTTCACAATTGTATATAACTGTTCACAATTAATCCATCACCTATATGCAAATGGTGCCTAAGCAAAGTACTGTTGTTACCTTAAGCAGACAAAACAGGCACCTTACAGCTGTTTATTTTGTAAATATTAGTATGTGCTTAGCATGTTCTGATGACAGAGAACTTTTCAAAAACTCCACAAATTTCAATTCAGCAGAATTTGAGGTCATCAGTGTTTGGTATCCCAAAGTGTGGAGAGGAGGAATGAATAAAGAAGAACATTCTATATGACACAGTTAGAGATAATGGAACATAACACCACGCCAGTGGATTTTCAGCATTTGGGAAATAAACATGTTCTTTCCAGGAGTATGCTTGCTTGATGCCTGCTGGGAAACCCTACTTTCCTGAAAAGGCGAGCTGTCAACTTTGAATCCTGCTCAGTGACTTCATGTCTTGCCACTACAGCAAGGTGATTAAAAGAAAACAAAGGAAATGCTGCCATTTAACATACCTGAGTACACTTCCTCTCCCCTGTGGCAGTCATTCACTTAACAAACTTCACTAATCTACTGCATACCAGCCCATTGTGTTAGATGATGAGGATAAAATGCCCAAGACTCACCCATGGCCCTCACTCACATGGCACGATATGCTTGGAGGGGCAGAAAGGTCCTTCTGAGGCCATTTCCTGGGCAGCAGCTAGGTCTAGGCGCTGCTTTCACACACATTACATGTGAATGGATGTGTAACGGACTTCAGGACAGGGCTGAATTAGATGCCATGCTGTTCTCATTTCTCTCCCTCTCCCCCCCTTTACTGACAAAAATTGTTAATTGTAAAACAATAATAACAACCATAAAGCCTACATTTCTCAAAAAAAATTTTCTATGTAACCTATTTAAACAAGGACCTGTGTTCTCCAAAAATGTCATTGTCATAAAAGACGGAAAGGCTGAAGGATTGATCAAAATTAAAGGAGACATAATAACAAAATGTAATATGCAATCTTGGTCTGAATCCCGGACTGCAGAAAAAAATTGCAATAAAGGTCCTTCTTGGATCAGTCAACAAAATTGGAATACAGACAATAGATTGAATTAAAGTTTTGATCAATGTTTAATTACCTGAAGTAGGTGACTGTGCAGCAGTCCTGTGAGAGGATGTCCTGGTTTTGAGGGGATGCACACTGAAGAATTCAAGGGTAAGGTGGCATGAATGCAACTTAATTGCAAATGGTTTGGGGGAAATTTTTATATCTGACAAATGAAACAGGCAAGATGTTGGCAATTGGTGAATTAGGTAAAGACTATATGGAGCTTTTGGTACCATCCTTGTGCTTTTTCTTGATACTAGTAATGTTTTATGAATAAAAGTTAATATTTTGTAAATCTAAAATGCAGAGTCCCTTATAGCACAAAGGGAAGGCTGGAAATTCCAAGCACACACTCTGCAGCTGGGTATCATTAAGAATGATGTCCTGTTGTGACCAGATATTAAAAGTTTGCTCTGCCATGGTGAATTTCTATGGATTTTGGGCAATAAAAGGAAACATTCTTCCAGTCTAGGATTTTATTATCATTCCTCTGAGAATGTATGCTTGGTCAGATATTCTTTATTTTGGCTCCAGGTCACCTGTAATTTCAGAATGTGTTCTGAAGTCAATTCATCTCTTAGCCCATCCAAATATTGAAAATGTCATTAAATTATGAAGTAGAACTGAAAAGATTTTTGTCTGGAAATTCTCTTAGTCCATTCCCATTTCCACTCATCACTGGGCAATTTTTACTTGAAATCTGAACTCCCTAATGAGCTTAGTCTCTTGATAGCTCGACCATGACTGCCCTGATTTAAAGTTTTTCTTTAACGATGTGATTTATGTGTTAACTTACACATATCTCAGCAGGTAGGGAATTCAAAGAGCATTCATGACTTGGGGCTCTGGGAGAAATAATTTTATGTAGGCTCCGTTATAAGTGGAGAAAATAAGTCTTACCTCAGAGGGGATGATGTAAGAGATAGTTATCATTTGTGAAATGCCTCAAGGTCTTGAGATGAAAAGAGCCCTTTTGATGCATCAGACTGCCATTTGTATTATGGGCTTACATTTCTTTTACAGTATGTAGAGCACAGTCATTTTATTTTATTTTATTTTATTGATTGATTTTGAGAGATAGAGATAAGAGATAGAGATAGAGAGATGTAGAGATAAGGAGATAGAGAGATAGAGATAGATAGATAGAAAGAGAGAGAGAGAGAGAGAGAAAAGGAGAGAGAGAAATATCAATTTGTTTTCCCACCCATTCCTGCAGTCACGCATTGGCTGATTTCTGTATGTGCCCTAGCCGGGGATCAAACCCCCAACCTTGTGCATCAGGATGATGCTCTAACCAACTGAGCTTTCTGGCTGGGGCTCATTTTAAATGAATTGTTTCCTCAGCAGCCTGTGAAGGTGGTTGCCTTGTTTCGCAGATTAAACAAATTCACTTGCCTTTGGCCACAGGTAGTGTTTCTATCAGTAGAAGGAAGACACCTTTAGCCATGTTGCTTCTCCTTCCTACTCCCTGGCTGACTAAATGAGCTATTTTATTTTCACTTATTATTTTACTCCTATTTTCATGTTATTATTTTAACTTTATTATACAAACTACACTTGCCTTAGTACATTTTCATAATAAAGAGCATTGCCCAATAAATTCAATTCCACTGTCTTAGTTTGCTCAGGCTGCTGTCACAAAGTACCGTAGACTGGATAAGCTTATAAACAACAGAAATTTATTTCTCACACTTCTGGAGCCTGAAAGTCTGAGACCAGGGTGCCAGCACGGCTAATTTCTGACAAGGGCCCTCTTCTGGCTGTGCCCTCACGTAGCAGGAAGAGGGGAGAGAGCTCTCTGGAGTCCTCTCCATAAGGTCACCCATCCCATTCATGAGGGCTCCACCCTCTGACCTAATCACCTCCCAAAAGCTCCACCTCCG
>NW_005355000.1:1539027-1554965 GCF_000412655.1 Myotis brandtii | reverse complement strand
GACACAAATATTTAGTCCATAACATCCTCTAATATTTACTGAGCATCTGTCACATGCTAGTCCCTGGAAGTTGGTGGACAAATAGACCCAGTCACTGATCTCATGAAGCTTAGAGTCCAGTGGAGGAGAAAGACGAGAAATAATCAGATAATAAATATTCCATTTTTAAGTTTGAAATAAGAAAGTAAAAGAAGAGATCTGAGATTCTAAATATGGGGTCTGACATAAATTAACTTCTATGAAAGCTTTCTGGTTCCCTTTGTAATACATGTGATCACCTATTCCCCCATCGGTAAAATGTTTTAATCACATACTCATTTGTCAGAAACAGTGTATCTAGGCCACAGGAAAAGTTCATTCTCATTCTGTTAGCAATTCTTCTTATTTTCTCAGTTTTAATATTTTTTTGAGACTATGACGGGATGGAACATTGCAATTGTAAAAAAAAAAAAAAGTGCAAATGCTGAGCCAAAATTGGGTTTCATATATTTGATAGGTAAGATTCAAGAGAAAATTAAACATTTTTTGAAAAAAATAAACAACCCTACAGTAATAAATTTAGGGATAAAATATTTATAAGACTCACTGCAGTTTCTAAGAGAACATCTAGTTATCATTAATTGAATGCTTTCTCTCTATAGACACTTGCTATTATGTTCTATTTGTTGGGGCTCATATTGTGGTAAGGACTCACTCAGATTAGTTCAAGTAATGTGGAGAGGTTGTAAGGCCTTCAGAAAAGTAAGGCAGTCAAGAATTTCGGCTCTGTGGAAGGGTGATCTCAAAGGGGCCCAGGAAACAGAACATGCAGGCCTAAGTAAGAAGAGGACCCATAGAGACTGGGACTTGAATGAATGGAAGACTTCTCTAGAGCTGTAGTTCTCAAAGTGTGGTCTTTGGATCACCAGCATCAGCATCATCTAGGGACTTATTAGAAATGCAAATTCTCTCCTACAACCCCTAACCCCACCCACTGAAGCAGAAGCTCTGGTGGTGAGACCAGCATGCCCTCCAGGTGCTTCTAATGCATGCTCCTGGGAACAAACACCCTACAGTGAAGGCCCCTTCTTGACCTGGGCATGAAAATCTTGACTAAGGGGTTCAACAGTGACAGGACTCAGCTACTATTCCCCTTTGGTTTTGCTTCCTTAGCTAACATGCATTCTGTTTTCTCTGCATGTCAATTTAAAGAAGGAATCTGATTGGTGCAATGTTGTTACCATCATTCCTATTGGACAAAGCTCTGGAGCCAGGCCTGCTCATAGGCCACCAACCAACCTATAAAATGGCTGCCCGGAGGTCCCATGCCCATTACTGGGGATCAAGCCCGCAACTGGGCATGTGCCCTTGACCAGAATCAAACCCAGGACACTTCAGTCCACAGGCTGATGCTCTATCTACTGAGCCAAACCACCCTACAGTGAAGGCCCCTTCTTGACCTGGGCATGAAAATCTTGACTAAGGGGTTCAACAGTGACAGGACTCAGCTACTATTCCCCTTTGGTTTTGCTTCCTTAGCTAACATGCATTCTGTTTTCTCTGTATGTCAATTTAAAGAAGGAATCTGATTGGTGCAATGTTGTTACCATCATTCCTATTGGACAAAGCTCTGGAGCCAGGTCTGCTCATAGGCCACCAACCAACCTATAAAATGGCTTCCTGTAGGTCCCGTGCCCATTACTGGGGATCAAGCCTGCAACTGGGCATGTGCCCGTGACCAGAATCAAACCCAGGACACTTCAGTCCACAGGCTGATGCTCTATCTACTGAGCCAAACCGGCTTATTTAAAAAATGAAGAGGAGATGGATGTTGGAGCAATACCACCCACATTCTGATTGCCTATACCTGCTGCTGATACTGAGTGATGTGGGGGGAGACCTCTTCCCCACTGGGTGCTGGGAGCGGGGTCCTTACAATATCCAGAGAAAAAGAATTGCCTGAGACTCCCACAGGAGAACAGGTGATTTTCATTTGTGCGGAGTTAAGTCCCTGGGTTTCCCAAGTCCCATTTCCTTTGTCAAGTCACGGAAAAAGTGTAGCTGGGGTTCCAGTAGAGCTAAAACCAGAGCCAGTGTCCAGGCTTCCCTCCATGTTGGGGCTGGGTCCATCCAGCCTCAGGCTAGTTCCAGTCCATTAGTTCATTGTGTGTGGAATCCACATGGCGTGGGCAATGGGGGCAAATGCAGGGAAGCAGGAGCAAAAGATCCCCACAAGCCCAGGGTCACATGAATCCCAAGAGAGCCAGGAGAGTGAACGTCTTTGGTTAGGGGGTTATGTATCCCAAATCTTGCAACCCTTGCAGCGGCCACGCCCATTCTGGCCAACCATCTGTGTCCCGGGTGTGATTGAGAGCAAGCACTTTCATTAGTTCCCTCACCTTTACTGGGCATGTGTCTATCTTCCCTTTGTTGGACCTCTGGGGAGTGTAAAGTTGCAGCTACCTGGTGAAGCTGCCCAAATGACATGCCTATAATGTCTGGCCTTCCCTTCGCTCTTTCCCATTATTAATAACTAATTACAATGGTATCACTGCTGCATATTTATTTTTTTAATTCAACGTATTGGGATGCCCTGCTGTATTTCTAGAGAACAGAACGTTGTTTCTGATTTGTCATCACCCTTACCGTCTATGTATGATGATTTGACCAATTACAGAAGGCTCCATACAAACAATGAGCAGAATGTAGGGACTTATTAATGAAAGAGTCCAGCGCCCAGCCGACGTGGCTCAGTGGTTGAGCATCAGCCTATGAACAGGAGGCCACGGTTCGATTCCCAGCCAGGGCACATGCCTGGGTTGTGGGCTGGATCCCCAGTGTGGGGCGTGCAGGAGGCAACCGATCAATGATTCACTCTCATCACTGATGTTTCTATCTCTCTCTCCCTCTCTCTTCCTCTCTGAAATCAATAAAAATATACATATTTTTAAAAACACTGCTTTAAAAAAAAGAAAGAGCCCAGAGCAGAGCAGAATTCAATGTTTTGGGGGTTTCACTGCTGTTTCCCTTCAATTCTCTCAACTCTGGCCTCTTTTGAATTCGCACTGGCCCCGGGCTGGCCTCTGTGACAAAGATGGCCAGCTCTGCTGCAGGCCCTGTAACTGCAGCCTCACCACAGTCCAGAATGAAGGGAGCATTTGTCCCAGCATTCCAGGTGCAATGACTGAGGCTCAAGCCAATGAGCCAGCCTGGGTGACCCGGGCAGCGCTGAATCAGGGGCTGGGACCCGGTGAGTGAAACGGGCCTATCAGTTCACCGGGGAGACCTGCATCTGCAAGGGCAGGCCAGACCGCTTCCCCAGAACCACAGGTGTCTTCAATGGGAGGCGCGGGCTGTTGGGCAGGAGGAGGGGGAAGTGGAGATGAAAATAAGGATTAAATCTGTTACCCCAGGCCCAACAGACACATATGGGGAACGGGGCCCAAAAGCTTGATCTTTCGTCTTAGAAAAATGAGGACTTAGGCAGGCTCTGCACTTGTCCCGGGGTTATGTCACACCTTCTTTCTCTCTCCCAGTGAGGGCGCCGTGGCAATCAGTCTGCTGGTGGACAGCAGGTATCTCAGGTCACACACGTGTATTCTCGAAAGGAAAGAACTGTTTTCACCTGACATCTTACTCCTTACTGCTGTGCACACGAGCACCCACCACGAGGGCACTGTCGCCAGGTGACAGGGAGAACCTGCTCCTGTCAGCCTGGCCAAGCTTCCAAGGTGCCATGTGGACTCTGCTTCGTGGGAGGAGCTCCCGCTGGTCACAGTCAGCTTTCATCTATGGCTTTGAAAGAGAAGTCACAGCTTTAAACACTGCCGAGTCTACTGGCCTTTTCTAAACCCAGAATTTGGCAGTCGACTATTCACAAAACACAAGTCAAAGCCTCCCTATTGGTGCTGTCAGGTGGCTGTCAGATGATTGAGATGCTAGCCAGCCGCCCGACCGATAACTACAAACGGGCACCCTTGCTGCGGACCTCACTCTGGGCAGGAGCTAGGGGTGCCATAGTGGGCCCCACAGGGCCCCAGCCCCTGGGGGGTGGCTCCAGCAAGGAAGACAGACTGGAGACACATTCACTTAAACCAGCGGTTCTCAACCTGTGGGTCGCGACCCCTTTGGCGGTCAAGCGACCCTTTCACGGGGGTCGTCTAAGACCATCCTGCATATCAGATATTTACATTACGATTCATAACAGTAGCAACATTACAGTTATGAAGTAGCAACGAAAATAATTTTATGGTTGGGTCACAACATGAGGAACTGTATTTAAAGGGCCAGAAGGTTGAGAACCACTGACTTAAACAGTTACACAATAGGAACTACAGAGACCCGGTGGGGTGTGTCCCTGCTCATAGCTTCCAGCTGATCAAGGATGCTTCCCTCTCATTCTCTGCAAAGAGGATGCCTGGACCGTTTATTTCTTAGAACTGGCGCTGTCTCCTTCCACTCCTTTGGACACACACTGTCCCCATTACAGGAAATGCTCCCCAAGACCCCACAGTCTCATTCCTCATTACCAGGTTAACCTCCCCTTCTTCTTTGGATTTTATTTTAAACTAGTAACTCAGTGCACGAAATTCGTGCACATTAAAAGAGAATTAATGAGAAGAAATATTTTAATATTGCTATTTGCCCTTTCTCTATAATAGAAGTGTCAGAGATGAAAGAAAATTAGTAAAATGTATATAAAATCCCCCTCCTGTCAGAGTCTGGGGCACACCACAGGACCTAGAGTCAAGTCCCCACCCACCACCCTCACATGCTTCGAAAACGCAGGAGACCCAGACCTGGCCGGCCCCACCCCCATTGGGTGAGACCTAGACCCAGCCGGCCCCACCCCCATCAAGCCCCACCATGTGGGGCACATGGCCTGAGGTCCCCCGTCAAGCCCAGCCGTCCCTCCCGTCCCTCCCGTCCCCCATGCAGCATCATACCAGTGTTCAACAGGGACTCATGCAGGCAGCATGACGTTAGCGCTGGGGGCTGAAGTCCCCACCCCTTGCCCTGTCCACAGACTGGTCGTGACTGGGACACCGTCACGGACACATCAGCATGTTACCTCTTTATTATATAGACTGTTTCCTAAGATTTGACCAGGTGTCTTTTTGGGAGCTTCATCCCCATCTGTGTTTCCCTCTTGGCACCTGGACCCCTCAGAATTAGACATCTCTCTGGGAGATGCTTGATTACCATCTGAACTGTCTGTGAAGGAGAGAGCATTGTCTATCATTTCCAGCTCTGTGTTCCCATCACACCAAGCACACTCTGACCTCAGGGCTCCGCCTTTGTCGTTCCCTCTGCCTGGAGCCCTGTCTCCCCGGGAGCCACTGGGTCCCCTCACACTGCCCTCAGGTCTCAGCTCAGACATCACCTTCTTCATGAGGCTTTCCCTGATCTTATACATACAGCAAATCCCACTGTGGGCAGCACGAGTCCCTATTCCCTCCCATACCACCTCTGCTACTTAAAGACTCTATTTCTCATTCGTGTATTGCTCCACGAAAATGTAAGCTCTGTGAGAATGAAAATCTCAATTTATTAGACTGTTTTTCCCCCCTAGTAGCTCAAATGCCTGACAGGCATTGGAAGTTAAGTAAATTTTTATTCAATGAAAGGCAGGATCAGTACCTAGTGCTTAGCAAATTGTTAGCACATAGCAGGCACTCTGTAAATATTTCTGAATGAATAAATGCCTGAACGCAGCAGTACAGATACTACTAACACAAATACAGGACCTTTACCTGAGTTGCTGGAGTCAGAAGAACAAGGGGATCTTAGCCACCTGGTTGTGTTAATACAACAGGTCAAACTTTGTTACAGCTGTGGTAAGACTAGAATGTATGGCAGGGTTGGTAACTCCTGTTACACCCTTCACTCCCCAGATATCCCTCTGACCCACTCTGCTGCTCTTCACCATACATCTATTCACTCAGCGGGCAGCTTTTGTGGTCTTGCAATTTTTTGCCAAGAACAGAGATTAAACGTGCTCCAGGTGCTGGCCGGGTAACTCAGCTGGTTAGAGTGTTGTCCCAAAACTCCAAGGTTTCAGGTTCAATCTCCGGTCAGGGGTCAGGGTACATACAAGAGGCAACCAATTAATGGGTAAATGAGTGCAACGACAAATCTCTCTCTCTCTCTCTCTCTCCTCTTTCTCTCTCTCTCCCTCTCCCCCCCCCTTTCTCCTCCTCCTTCTTCTTCTCTTTTTAAAATCAATTTTTAAAAAGTGCCCACAGAGAACTTAGCGCACTGGAAGCCAAGCCCTGAAGCTATTTGCAGCATTCCTTCACTCCCAGGAGAGCAGAGGGGAAGAGCAGAGGTAGAGGGCAGGGTTCTAGAAGTATGCTCTCTTCCTAAGGCTAATTGTGTGGGTGGAGGAACTGTGCATGGTATAGAGTCGGGAGTCCTGTCTGACCTTCTGGGAGATGAATTTCACCTGCCCCTTTAAACGTTTTGGCCTTTCAGTTGCCAGTGCAGCTACAGGGTTTCTTTTGGAGCTGTTTTAGGATTTGCTCCATGAATTACCTGGGAGGGTGCCAAATGCAAATACAAGGAGAAATAGCAGCCCTGATATCCATGGTGACAGCTTAGTTACCCTCAAGGGAAAAAGAAGAATAGGTATCTTTTTTCTTAATGAAGTCTTTCCTATCAACTCCTAGATTCCATAACTGCTCTTACTTGGTAATGGGTTGGAGCCAGCCTAGAAATTTCAGTGATAGCAGTGTAACAACATTTATTATAACCTCCCATAATAGGCATAGTGGATTGCTGTTCTCCTGTGGAGACTATTTTAAAGACCTGTTCACAGTATCCGCTTCTTGGGATGTAGAAAGCCAAATATAGAGAGAAATCTGATTATCTCCCTAAACCCAGATCACTTTGCTTTTGTTGTTGTTGTTGTTAATCCTCATCCGAGGAAATATTCCCATTGATTTTTTAGGGAGAGTGGAAGAGAGAGGGAAAGATAGAAACATCGGTGTGAGAGAAACACATAGATTGGTTGCCTCCTACATGAGCCCTGACTGGGGTGAACACATAGATTGGTTGCCTCCTGCATGAGCCCTGACTGGGGTGGAGCCTGCAACCATGGAATGTGCCCTTGACCAGAATCGAACCTGGGACCCTTTGGTCCGCAGGCCAATGCTCTATCCATTGAACCAAACTGGCGAGGGCTATACACCTGTTTTCAATGCTTATGGGTATATATACAGGAGTGGAACTGTTGGGTCATACAGTGTCTACATCATTTTATAGTCCTACCAGCAATGTATAAGGGTTCCAATTTCTTCATATCTGCACCAACATTTGTAAATTTCCATTAGGAAAATTATACCCATCCTAGTGAGTATGAAGTGGGACCTTATTGTGGATTTGATTTGTGTTTCCCTAATGACTAATGACATTAAACAACTTTCCATATGCTTCAGAGTGTTTTAGTTTTAGAATAGTTTTAGATGAACATAAAACCAGCAAAGATTACATAACAACATTTTAAGAACATAATCTCTACATCAAATATACTGGAAGGCATCTCTAGCCCTCCTCTACTTCTTCCAAAGCGTTTTGAAAATTTTGCTAGAGAAATACTAGTATGTCATAGGGGAACATTATAGTTATTAACAAGGCTCTGATACATTGTTTATTTTGCCTACAAAATGGGGTAAATAGTATTACAGTGACATTAGAAATTAACAAAGGAAGGTACATAGTACAGTGATTAAGAACATGGTCTTAATCACACAGGTTTGAATACTGGTTGTGTCATCTCAGACAAGGTACTTTATATCTTTGACCCTTAGTCTCTTCTATAAAATAAGGATAGCATCTACTTCACAGTATCATGATGAGGATCAAGTGAGAAAACTTTTTGAAAGTACTTACCTGCAGTATTTGGCACTCAATAAATAAGACATATACTTTGTTTGCTTGCTTTTAAAAAAATATGTTTTTATTGATTTCAGAGAGAGGAAGGGAGAGGGAGAGAGAGATAGAAATATCAATGATGAGAGAGGATCACCAATCGGCTGCCTCCTGCCTGCCCCCTACCAGGAACAGCTCACAACCAGGGCATGCACTCCCACTGGGAATTGAACCGTGACCTCCTGGTTGATGGGTTGACCCTCAACCACTGAGCAACACAGGCTGGGCGGCTTGTTTGCTTTTTAAAGCAACAGCAATCACCTAATTTGTCTGAGTTTCTGTGTTTGGTCATGATCCATGAGAGACCATCATTCATTCATGCATGTATTCATTCATTCTTCAATATGCATTGGGCCCATGGTATGTGTCAAGTGGTGGACAAGAGGCTACAAAGATGAATAGTAGTCAAAATAGGAGGTTTAAAAACAGAGAAACCTAGGATCAAATCCCAACTGCCACTTCCTATGTGTGTGACCTGTCCAAGTTACATAGTCTTGTCAAGTCTCCATTTCCTCATCTTTAAAATTGGAGATACTAATGCTCCCAGCCTCATAGAGAGGATTAAATAAATGTATCATCTAAGTTTTAGATGCACCAAAGTGTCTGGCACAATGACCACTCACCTAAAAAATGTTAACCACCATTTCTATTATGATCATCATTTTGATTAAGACAAAGATAAATTATTGTGAAGATTTAATAAGACAATAATGCAAAGATTTAAGAGTGCATGACATAACTGCAAATAAATGTAATAATATAAATATTTTTTATTAGTTTTTCAACTATTTAAAAATGTCAAATCATTCTTAGCTCATTGGTCATAAAGACAAAGGTTAAGGAATGGACTTGGCTGTGGACCATAACCCTGGTGCATTGCATCCACGCAGAAAGGACAAGTATGGTTCCATGAAACTTTTGTTTCAATAATATGTATATGCTAGAGGCCTGGTGCATGAAATTCGTGCAGGGAGGGGGGTCCCTCAGCCCGGCCTGCACCCTCCCGAAATCCAGGAACCCCTTGGGGGATGTCCGACTGCCGGTTTAGGCCCAATCCCTGTGAGATTGGGCCTAAACCGGCAGTCAGACATCCCTCTTGTAATCTGGAACCTCTCACCTACCTGCCTGTCTGCCTGATGCCCCTAACCACTCTGGCTGCCTGATCACCCCTAACTCCTCTGCCTGCCTGCCTGATCGCCCCTAACCACCTCTGCCTTGGCTCCTGCCATGGTGGCTTTGTCCAGAAGGATGTCCGGAAGGTTGTTCGGCTGTCCGGTCTAATTAGCACATTATGCTTTTATTATTATAGATTATTATAGATGTGTATGTGTGCTGGGTAGAGAAACAAAATGCATTTATTATTCTAACCGCAATCAAGAAAGTTTGAAAACAGTAACCTGGAGAAGGCTCTCACTATCTGGGAGCAGCCAGGAAACTCCCGCTGTCTTAGCAAGGGAAGTGCACAGCTTTGGCAGTTTTAGGCTTCAGTGGTGTCAGTTCAAAAGGGAAAGTCATAACAAGGTAATGTGTTAAAATAAAATTGATAACTCAAGGGGAAATTGAGTCTAGCCTAAATCAGAGTAGCCTAGGATTTAAGTTAAAAAAAAGAAAAGAAAAAGAGAATTGCTATCTGTCTAGGTTTTGCTCCATCTCTCAGCTGTGAGTGTTCCCAGCCCTCTCAGGATTCCAGAGGAAAGGTCAAAAGAACAAGGTCAAATATCTGAAAAATGCAGATGCTGTGAGTTTGGAAGCAGAAACATTCCCAAGCGTATGCCAGCTTGTGCATTCACTAACGCAGAGGGCTAACTTAATAACTAAAACTGCAGCGTCTTCCAACACTGAGCTTAATTCGGCAGTTCCCTGCTGCACGTAAAACCCTTGGGGTACGGAGACTCGCACGCTGCGTTTCTCAGCCGGAGTGTCTGGAGTGCAGAACACAAAGACTAAATTTGGGCACGGACTCCCTTGGGGAGGTTGCTCTTACCCACTCTGGGTTCGGCTGAGCCTCCCCTCACCTGGGCAAAGGTCCATAAAAATAAGTTTAAAATTCTAGGAACGTGCTAAATCTGGAAAGTGAATAATACATTTGGGGGGCCCTTATTCATCTGGCAACAAGATTTTGTGGGGAACAATTTCCCCAAAATGGCACAGGTCAAGGATTAAGGTTGCTCAGACTCCAGATTGCTTAATTATCCTGAGTCACTTTCCAGAACTCCACCTCGTGTTTGCTGCATCAGCTTTGTTGAAGACAGTGCTGTGCTTTATGGAGCCATATATTCACACTGCCGGTGACTGTACCCATCTGAGAACTCCAGGCACGGCTCCAGTAAAACACACCTTTGAGTACCATGATGTGATCGTAAAACTGGACTTTGTCTTTCACTTCTTAAAATCCTAGTGAAATAAATTAGAGTGGGAGGGGCAAGACTTTCTCCCAACAGTGGCCCCTTTAGTGTCTGAGGCTATTTTACAGGTTACAACCCTCCCTAATGAGCTGTCCCCCAGGATCACCCCGGCTCCGTTATTGAACTTACCAAACACAATTGTTTTCTTGTCCGAGGATCCAATTAGGAGGTTAATTTCCTCCAGGAAAAAAAAAAAAAAAAGAAAAGAAAAAGTGTGCCTTTTAGTTTTGTACTATCAGTGCCTAGTAGGAATTGACAAAATAAGTTATTTAATCAACATTTGTTGAAGGAATGAATGAATGAAAATAATATACCAACTGTCATGTGCCATCTTAGAACATTTAATTGTCTTCTCCAGTGTAGTCTCAGAGAAAGTAAGATTCATTCCGGGCCATTTGAAGTGGGCCTTATGTAACTTAACAAAGCATCCGTATTCAAGAAGTAAAGCCCTTGACTGGCTTCCTTTGTAGAGGGTTCGATCCTGCACAGTTGCCAGCGTCAGCATTTCTTCAAAATATAGACCAAAATGTGGGCCAGCCCTTGCAGCTTTGATTGGAATCAAACTCTCACCACACTTGAATTCTTGGAACTCTTAACCATAGGAAAGGTGACCAGGATAAGAGCCTGCGGAGGACACACCCTGGGGAGGTTTCCCGGCGTGGTCCCAAGTCCACACACACTCTGCCAGGCGAGATCAGGCAGCTGACGGTGCTAGCGACTCACTTGTGTTTATTGTCAAAGCCACTGAGAAGCAGGCAGATTCTACCACTACTCTCAACAATTGAAACTGAAAGCAGTAACACAGATGGAAATTTCTCGATTGCTTTTTCAAACAGCTAGTGAGAATCTCCTTTCTTCTGACATTGCTACACCTGGATGATGTCAGCTGCCTTGGCTACCTTTCCTGGCTGTCTGGATGGAGAAGGCCGATCTGGATGGAGTAGGAGAGGATGAGGGCGACAGAGCAAAGCAGAGCTGAGAGATGCCGAGAAAGCTGAGGACAGAGCCTGAGCCACTTCATCTAGTGATGCTGACAATTAGTTCACTTCCAGTCTTGCCAGTCACATGGGGGAACACATTGCCTTTTTCGTTCAAGCTAGTTCAACTGGGTTTCTGTCACGGGCAACCAAAATATCCTAATACAAATAATTACTTAAGCCCCATTCTAAATGATCATTAATCGGACCTTGCTTGGTTAAACACATTTTGAAACATTCAAAGAATGGAATATTGTTGAGCCATTTTTAAAAAATATATTTTTATTGATTTCAGAGAAGAAGGGAGGAGATAGAAACATCAATGAGAGAGAATCATTGATTAGCTGCCTCCTGCACGCCCCCTACTGGGGATTGAGCCCGCAACCCAGGCACGTGCCCTTGCCTGGAATAGACCCTGGGACCCTTCAGTCCACAGGCCAACATTCTATCCACTGAGCCAAACCAGCTAGGGCTTGTTGAGCTATTGAAAGTGATAAATGTAGGCCCATGTTTACAAAGAGGAAACTAATGGTATATTGGTGAGTGAAAAAGGATAAAAAGGAGAGAGACTCTGTGTGTACATATTTATATTGACCCAAATCCAGGAGATATACCCAAATGTAAAAAGTAGTTATCTCTAGGTAATAAAATTTTTAATATCTTATGACCCAAGAACATAGCATTTTGAGCTTTATTTTTAATAATTTAGTTCTGTCTTTTTACTTATCTACTTTAAAAATTATTCTACAAAAACATATCAGCGAGGATATTTTTAAAAAAATATTTTTATTGATTTCAGAGAGGAAGGGAGAGGGAGAGAATCATTGATTGGCTGCCTCCTGCACGCCCTCTACTGGGGATCGAGCCCAAAACCTGGCTGACCGGGAATTGAATGGTGACCTCCAGGTTCATAGGTTGATGCTCCACCATTGAGCCACACCAGCCAGGCAGTAGGGGTATTTTTAAAATATGGGCATTCCACTCTTGATTTCAGTCTGAATCTTCTTCTCTCATTCAGTTCTGTTTTGGTGGAGTAAATTGTTAAAGAACTCAGTGAGGAAGAAGGGAGGGAACACCTTCAATAATAAAATCCTGTATTGTTTAAGCACCTACCATGTTCAAATTATTATATTGTCATAGAGTTGGTGGGAGATGGAATAAAAGAGATACAAAGGTCTGTAATCAAGAAAAAGCAAATGTCCTGTTCTTAAGAAAATTAACAATATCAACAGACATATTTTCAGTAGAATTATGCAGGAGAAAATGCTAATTTGGGAAACTTAGTTTTATGCAGCAGAATTATTTGGGAAGTTTTAGGAGAGATTCTCATAATATGTTGGTGGGTTTCTGCAACTATCATCGAATTCTCAAATATGTACAATGTACTTAAATTAAAAGCTAACCAATTTATATGTTTTTCTTTGCCTCACAGCTCACCAACTTATTTCTCATCCTCACATTTTCAGAAAAATGAGGTAAAAGAGCACTTTAGACTGCAAGTATAAATTTCTTTAATCACATATGAAAAACTTTGGGAAGAAATGTTTTTGGGAAAAAGAAAAGAAATGCACATTGAATAATTGTGGGTTTTTCCCCTTCCCCTTAGTGGAGCTAGCTATATGGAAATAAGGTCTTAATTTCTGCAGCGTTATTTTTTGGTTCTCATCTGAATCCACTGTGATTAGGAGTTCACTGTTGAAATGCTAATGCAATAGCAGTATAAGGACGTTTGGCATGTCACCTGTACTACAGCCCACAGATCTCCAAACACTTCAGAAATGTTTGCAAATTAATCCTCCTTACATTTCAGCAAATTATTCACTCTTCAGAGCCCACAGATGGGGAACAGGAGATGGGATTCCTGAGTGGAACGCTGTATTCGTTCAGATGAAAGGGAAGAGATAGGAGGGTGACTTCATTAGTGTGCCCACACTTTGTGGGCAGATTCAAGAGCCAATAAAATGCTGCTAGCCAAACCTGCTAAGTGGTAGGGGGCCACATCGGACACTCTCCTAGCACAGTGTTCTGAGCAGGGTTTGGGGCATGCCCCTGGGCTCACCCCTTAGCTTTGTTACTTCCAAGCTCATGAGCAAGTTTCTTTACTGCCCTACCTTCACTTTCCTCAACTGTAAAATCAAGGTCAGACTTGCTTTACATGGTTGTTGTGATGATTAAACAAAATAATGCACATAATTATCCTGGCATCCAGGGTAAGCCTCCAAGTTAGGTATTTTATGGCATTATTTTCCCCACTGGGATGTATTACCAAAGACACAGCCTAAGTGAGAGAAGCCAGAACACTGGGATCCCACTCTACATCTCTTCCAGAAAAATCCACTTCACACTGAGATAACTATAAACTCTTTCAAGAAAACACTCTATAGGTATCTTGGTTTTAGCCACCACACTAACTAGGCCTTGCATCCAAGGTCCCATATGATGCAGTTTAATGTCACACTTCAACCATGTCCTCCTGTATTCACTCAGCCAACGTGCATGGGGCACACTGCACACAGGGCGGGGTTTAGGTGCTGAGAATCCAAAGGTTGGATCGGATAGATAGTTCTGCCCTGAAGTTGCTTCCGGTCCGGACACAGGAAGTGGACCAGGTGAAAGAGAGTAGACAGAAAGGGTCAGAGGAGGGGAGTTTTCAAAAACTTAGTGCCTGAAAATTGGCAGTCTTAGCTGCTTTGGAAGCTCAAAAAACTTATGTTCTTGGATTATGTCTCTCTAGACGTCTCTCCATCCTGCCCTCTGTACCCTCAGATATCCCTTCTGGGCATTATTCCACATCTAAAATCTGCAGTGTGACCAATTCCAAGTTCTTTCCCCTTCTGAGCTGCAGGACACCTGGATCCTAGAGAGGGAAGGTGGTGTTGTACAGTAGGAAGAATCACAAAACACCTGGTCCCGTCCATCCTTTGGACTCCTCCAGGTGGGAGTGAGAGTCAACTGGGAAACAGAGAGGAGACACTGATTCAGGCAGGCGGGGGAATCGTGGCAAGCAATGAAGACTGCTAGAATACGAAGTGGAGAAGCAAGCTTTACCCACAAGTTGAAGCTGACTAGTGATTTGTAGGGGAGTCTGTGACTCCAAGGTGGTATACAAAAATGTGCATTTTTGTGGGGGATCCATTTAAGGAACTTGTGCATTAACTAGGTACCAGGCACAGTTCCAGGAACTGGGAAAACATTAGTAGACCAAACTGCCAAAGTTCCCTGCCCTCCTGGAGCTTACACTCTAGAGCAGTGGTTCCCAACCTTTTTATGGCCACACCCCACCTAAGCCTCTCTAAAATCCTGATGCCGCCACTGTGACATATAAATCTTATTATTCAAAAAGTGAACTCCTATTCCATGAAGGAAGCCTAAAAGGCCATTAACCTGGTCTAAACAAGCTTCCAAAGAACATGGCATCCATGAAAGAGAAAAATAAAAGAACAAAAGGAAGCACTTAAGTACTGAGGAGGAAATCACTAAGAAATTGTTTAAAAAAATAATAATATGAAGTGATATGAAAAAATAGCAAATAAAGTTTCAAAACATGTCTTAGAGAACTGAAATGCATAAATATGTCACAATACATATTTATATACTGTATATGAGGTCCCTGGAACCACAAGAAATGCAAAAAATTCAGTATAATAACTCATTCTCGAATTGCCCTCCCTTAAAAATCATCAAAGTGTCCCCCTGTGGAGCGTGTGCCCCATGTTGGGAACCACTGCTCTTGAGGAAGATGTGGACCACAGGTTTATTCTCCAAAAGGGTCTGTGATGTGAAAAATATTCAGGAATCAAGATGCTAGACCTGTGGTCCTTCTTGTGTATCAGCACCACTTAGGGGAAACCTTAAAAGCCCGGAGGTTCTGATGGGCTGGCTGCATTGTGCTTGGGAAGGAACGTTCTGAAGTTCCCACGCATGGGTGTGAGAGAACTGATTGCTCCTGAGGAAAGAGCATGGAGACCGAGTTCTCCTCACCAAGACGAGCCAAGGAAAACCGGCCACTTCCTTCTTTCACAGATTCTACCAGGCAATGGGGCCTTCAGCTCGGGATCTCTCAAGAGAGAAGCATCCACATGCTTCCCTGATTTTTATTAGCCTACACGGCACCCTCCCAACAGTGCTTTTAAAACGACTTAAACGTATTCCTATATACTATAGTTTAAGCTTTAGAAAGGAGAGGAATATTATCATCAGCTAACTTGAAACCCCAAATTACTTCCCAATTCTCTTTCCACATACTACTACTATAGTATAAGTTTTTATTGTTCGCCCCTTAAAAGTATTCACTTACAGGCTGGGCACTTCACAAGTGTTGGTCCACGTCCTGTCCTAAAATTCGTGTGCAGTATTGCTATACTAGCTCAGCAGGGGAGCGCGGGAGGCTCGAGGGGTCAAGAGCTGGCTCAAGGTCACACGGAGATTGGACCCCTGGGCGCCTGGACCCAGATCTCAAGCCGGGTCCGTCCACTCACCTCCCTTATTTAGCACTTGGCCTCTCTCCTGCGACCAAAGATGAACAAACAAGTTATAAATCACGGAGGGAAAAATTTGCTTGGGAGCCTCCACCGCCCAGGCCGACCGGGGAGCGTCGGGAGG
This sequence comes from Myotis brandtii, assembly GCF_000412655.1. Taxonomy (NCBI): domain Eukaryota; kingdom Metazoa; phylum Chordata; class Mammalia; order Chiroptera; family Vespertilionidae; genus Myotis; species Myotis brandtii. The sequence goes on along the minus strand of NW_005355000.1, from coordinate 1,539,073 downwards.
GCGGCCTTCCCGGCGCGGGGTAGTCTTTGTCCGCAGCTCTGAGCTG
>NW_005355000.1:1529647-1530308 GCF_000412655.1 Myotis brandtii | reverse complement strand
GGGCAGATGCCCGACTCCAGGAATCCTTGCTGGAAGGGCTGTTAAAAAGCCCCAACCCCCTCTGACCATCTGGCTCCTTCCCCTCGTCTATAGTTTTCCAAACTGTGTCTTAAAAAAGTTGGCCCCAAAGTTTAAGGGTTCGGGTACGTGTGTGTGTGTGTGGACGTGTGACATCCACAGGGTCCCCGTTTGGGGGTGCTGCGGGCCCCCCTCCTCCCCAATCTCCCTTGGCCAGAGACCCAGGCAAGACCTGCTCCAGGACCCGACCCCGCGGGTGCAGTGCAGGCGGGAGCAGGCGCCCATCCCGGGGTCCTGGCGGGGTGACCACCGCGTGGCCAGCCGCTGGCCAAAGGCGATTAGAAGGCTTAGGCCGGCGTGAGTGTGTGAGAGTGCGCGCGAGGGTGTGTGTGAGCTCCCCAACCCCCACCTGTTTGAAATGCTTTCAAAACGCCAAAGCCAGATTAAGCGCGTTTCCAAAGTTGCAAACATTTGGAGTAAGACACGTGCGCATCCTCTAGCTCCAAGAGGCTGTGCTGCGCCCAGGGCGCTGAAAGAAAAGGGGAATAAGAGGGGTGCAAGAAAGCGGGGAATTGGCCTCCTCCTGGAGGGTCGGTTTTAGGACCCAAAGGGAAGCACATTGGAATCTCTTCCTTCGGGAGGG
>NW_005355000.1:1475155-1528940 GCF_000412655.1 Myotis brandtii | reverse complement strand
AAAGCTCGCGGGCGCCGGTGCAGAGCTCGCGGGGCCGCCCGGAAAGTTTGTTTGATGATGGCTTGAGTCGGCGTGCGTGCGGGGAGCGAGGCCGCCAAGTTCTCTCTCCCGCGGCGTCCTTTGGAGGGAGACGTCTCTCCCATGAGCCGGCGGGGGCTCGGGGGCTGTGCTGCGGGGGCACCTGTCTCTCGCGTTATTATTTTTGTTTTGGGGGGAGGAGGGGTGTGACTCGTCATGTCGAAAGTGATCCAGAAGAAGAACCACTGGACTAGCAAGGTTCACGAATGCACCGTGAAGCGGGGACCCCAGGGCGAGCTGGGGAGGGGAGCTGCTGCTGGAGGTGCAGGGGGTCCGGGTGTCCGGCTTGCCCCGCTACGACGTGCTGGGCGTCCTGGACAGCTGCAAGGAGGCCGTCACCTTCAAAGCCGTCAGACCAGGTAAGGCGGGACGCGCCTCGGGGAGGCTTCCTGAGGCGGGCGGCGGCCTGCGGAGCGCACCCCGTCCCCTCTCCCCGGGGGGGCATCTCGATTTCCCGCTCCCCCCCTCCGAGCGCAGTCTGGAGGGGAAATTGAGGCCGTGCGCCCTGTCGCGGAGAAATACACAAAGTTGTGTAGAGGTTGCGGGTTGTTTGCTCACCTGCCTTGGGAAGAGGGTTGGGTTTGCGCCTGTTTGCCAACCTGTTATCTCGGCCACTCAGTGCAGCGCAGTTTCGCCTGGGCCTGGAGGACAGTCGCCTGGGCCTGGAGGACAGTCGGGGAGCTGAGGCTGGGGGCACAGTGGAGGCTCTCCTGGCTCCTTGGGGGAGCGTTGCCGCAGGCGCAGCGCTGCGTGCTTTTGCCACTTGTCTGTCCAGACCTGGAGAATGGTATGAACGAGGGCAGGGCCAATTGGACCTTCTCCATTAGAAAATCATCTTTACCCCACAACGCTCCGGGTGGGTTGGGGTGCCCATGTTCCCGGGCCATTCACTCTGCAGCTGGAGGACGCACGTGTCTCCTGGTGTGGCTCAGCCCGAAGGCTTTGGGGGCGGGGAGCTGGAGGAGGGAAGGAGGGGTATGTCCCGCTTGGGGCCAATCAAGCCCAAGTTGATGCTGCCACTACCATCTCACCCATCACTGCCTCCATCACCCCCGATGCTGAGGATAAGGATAGCTATTACTCATTATTAACTTACTATGTGCCAGACTCAGTAAAACGCTTTCCTTGCATTATCTGGTTCTGAGTCACAAGAATCCTTATAAACCCACATTACAGATGAGGAAACTGGGATTGACATCCCTTAAGTTACTTGCCCAGGGTCACACAGTTACCAAAGTGAGGGTTTGAGCCTTGGCTGTAGAGCCTTAAGCACTGAGGCGGGAGAGGTGGGGAGCTGACCCTTGGTGAGGGGAGAGGCTGCCTTGTGAGGAGGGAGCGGAAGCAAGTCCCTCTCAGAGTCTGTAGAGGAGTGATGTCCTGCTGGTGGAGGGGAGTCCCTTACCTGCTGGAGTTGGTGAGGGCAAGGGATTGTCCAACAGCGATTCCCCAAGGCACCCCTGGGACTACCCGTGCCTGACGCAGTTTCTCTACCATGAAAGCTGCAGGAAGTGGCAGAGTTGCGTGTGGTGAAAATGCCCCTGTGTGCCTGCTGGTCTGGAGGGGCAACAGCAGTTGGAGGACCATGCAAAGGGAAGAAGGGCTGCTGGTCCTGCCTGGTTAACAGGCCTGTTCCAGATGAGACAGGAGGGGGCCAGACAGAGTAGAGGGGGTGGGGTGGGGGGTGGGGCGCTGAGACCAGGCGGAGTAGACCCAGCCTTTTAGTTTTGGGAGCCGAGGGGTGACAGTCCTCGAAAGCTCCTTCCATTATGTCCTCTCCTTCTTGGACACCTTCTCCAAGAAGCCCTCCAACAACCATCCAGGATGAACAAATCCTTCCTCCTCTGAGGTGCCCTAAGGCTGTACCTCTTAGTTTTTTCTTTGTTCTAACCCGTGAGTTAGATCTCTCACCTCATTTCCATACAAGGTAGTGAGCCCATTGAAGGAGAGAGTGCTTCATTCATTGCTTATCTCCCCAGGCTTTGCTTGAGGGCCAATTCCTGGCCTCACCAAAACTGGCTTTTTTGAGGGTATTCCATAAGCTAATAAGCAAAAAGTATACAGAACAGTGCCTTGCACATTGAAAGTGTTCAATAAAAATGAGCTATTATTGTTATATTTAAATCGAATTTGAGCAGTTATTTATTTCTAAGTCTAGCTGTTAATGTTAGTTACCTGGATTGTGAGTTTCTTGATAGAACTGTAGAGGACATACTGTGTGAAAGCATTTAATGGGAGCAGCTACCGGTCTCAGTTCAGGGCATTTTGGGGAAAGGGGTGCCATCTATCTAGTTGGGGACCTGCAGGTGTCCATTGGGTTCTGTATGGGAGCTGTTTTCTGCATCATGCGGTGTGTGGCTGAACCTCTTCCACGAGTTAGCAGAGGTCCTGGAGGCATTGTCCCAGCCAGGGCTGCCTCATCCTGGAACTCCGGAAGGGTTGGTCAGATAATCAGGTGTGTTTGGAATCAGACTTCTCTGGGTTGGAAGAAGATGGTAGTGTCTCCAAGTGTTATGTTGTTCCCTTCACCCAGAACCATTCCACGTGCAGCACAGGACTGTCCACAGCAAGTGTGTGTGTAAATATTCTAGTCCTCCTTGTGGTGGGATAGGATAAGGATGTGGATGGGGACTCTTGATTGGCCTGGAATCTGCTACAAAATGAAAGCTACTTCATGTGATAATTACACGGACATAGTTAGCTCTTTAACATCATTAAAGAAACTATGGCACTAGAGAGCATTTCCCTGATCTTCTGATCCCTCTTTTATATTGAGAATATGATTTAAATTATGCCAGGATTGCGCTTACTGGGCCTTGATTACTGTGTTTTAATCATATTAGGTAGGCTCATACTTGGTACATGGAAAGGAAAATGTTGCTTTTGTGTTGTCTGCACCCTGAGCTAGCCACTCCCAGGGACATGGGCCACTGTGGGTGCTGTCTGTATGGAAATGTCACTGTCTTCTTGTGGAAGAAAATTCTGCTGCTTCTATTTCATGGTAGGTCTCTGGAAATATGCACAGACCAAAATAGTCTGTAGCAAATGGTATTATATGAAGCAGGCCTGGATTGTGAAGGAATCAATCTAAATGGATCTACCAGGTTGGAGTTAATTCATTTTATTTTTATTTATTTATTTATTTAAAAATATATTTTATTGATTTTTTACAGAAAGGAAGGGAGGGGAATAGAGAGTTAGAAACATCAATGAGAGAGAAACATTGACCAGCTGCTTCCTGCATCCTCCCCCCGCCCCCACACCCCTGCCACTGGGGATGTGCCCGCAACCAAGGTACATGCCCTTGACCAGAATCGAACCTGGGACCCTTCAGTCTGCAGGCCGACGCTCTATCCACTGAGCCAAACTGGTCAGGGCTGGAGTTAATTCATTTTAAAGGGAGAAATGCCTAAAAAATTTTACATCTCTATGCTATATGAGTGTTGTTATTATTATTTTTAATGTATGTATGTATTTATGTTTTTATTGATTTTAGAAAGAGAGAGAGAGAGAGAGGGAGAGGGGGAGAGAGAGAAACATAGATCGCTGCTTCCTGCATGCCCCTTATTGGGGATCTAGCCAGCAACCTGGGCATGTGCCCTGAATAGGAATCAAACCAGCAACCTCTCAGTGCATGGGACAGTGTTCAACCAAATGAGCCACACTGGCCACGGTTAAATAAATGTTATTTTATATATATATTAGAGGCCCAGTGCATGAAATTCATGCAGGGGGAGGGTGTCCCTCAGCCTGGGCCTTCACTGTCTCTAATCTGGGACATCCCTCTCACAATCCAGGACCGCTGGCTCCTAACCACTCGCCTGCCTGCCTGACTGATTGCCCCTAACCATTTCTGCCTGCCAGCCTGATCACCCCCTAACCACTCCCCTGCCAGCCTGATTAATGCCTAACTGCTCCCCTTGGGGCCTGATCGCCCCCACCTGCCCTCCCCTGCCGGCCCGATTGCCCACAACTGCCCTCCCCTGCAGGCCTGGTCCCCCCCAACTGCCCTCCCCTGCCAGCCTAGTCACCCCCAACTGATCCTCCCCTGCTGGCCTGGTCGCCCCCAATTGCCCTCCCCTGTAGGCCTGGTTGCTCCTAACTGTCCTCCCCTGCTGGCCTGTTTGCCCCCAACTGTCCTCCCCTGCCGGCCGGATCGCCCACAACTGCCCTCCCGTGCCGGCCATCTTGTGGTGACATGAAGGCATCGCGTGAGGGCACGAGGACCACCTAGGGTTTTATTAGTATAGATAATAAAGCATATATGTATACTTTATAAGTATATATTTACCTATAGTAAAACTAGTGACTTGGTGCATGGATTCATGCACATTGAATGGAAATTAATTAGAAGGTGGCCGGCAGGGTGGGACTGGGTGAGATGGGCTGGACACGCCCTGGAGCCAACCTCCCGCTGTTCCTCCTCCCCAGTGTCTGCAGAGTGAGCGGGTCCCTCTGGCAGGTGGGGTCTCTTGGCCTGGCCTGCAGGGATCAGGCTGAAACTGTTTCTCTGACATGCCCTGAGAGGTCCTGGCCTCTCATGAAGATATGGGGGCACTCAAAAATACTAAAGAACTTCCAATTATAACTCATTTCCACTAATATTGTAAGAGAACTATCCCTTTGGCCATCTCAGAGATTCAGATCTGAGAAAACCAGAAGGAATTCCTCAGCTAGGAAACTAAAATATATCTTAAGCTACCCAAGAAGAGTTACACGTGCTTAAGAAGTAACCAGACACCCAATCCAGTCAGCCTCAGAGCCTCTCTGTGTCACCAAGTAGATTCAAGAAAGAGTTAAGTTTTTCTCAAATGCCATCTCAAGAGTCTAGGACAGTGATGGTGAACCTTTTGAGCTCGGCGTGTCAGCATTTTGCAAAACCCTAACTTAACTCTGGTGCCGTGTCACATATAGAAATTTTTTGATATTTGCAACCATAGTAAAACAAAGACATATTTTTTATATTTATTTTATATATTTAAAAGCCATTTAACAAAGAAAAATCAACCAAAAAAATGAGTTCGCGTGTCACCTCTGACATGCGTGTCATAGGTTCGCCATCACTGATATAGATGCACACTTTTAAGTATATTGTTTGCTGAGTTTTGACCATTGTATATGCTCATGTTATCTTCACCCAGATCAAGATACAGAACCCCAGAAATTTCTGTCATGTCTCCTTCCAGTTAGTTCCCCCTACCTTCCAGAGGCAAAGGCTGTTTGATTTCTTTCACCAGGAATTACTTTTGTCTATTATTGAAATTCACACAAGTGAAATGATGCAGTATGTACTCTTTGTCTGGCTTTTTTCACGCAGCAAAATATTTGGAGATTTCATATTATTGTGAGCATCATTGTTCCTTTTTATTATTGAGTAGTATTTCACTGTATACACATACCAGTTTGTTTATATTTTTGTTCATCTGTGGACATTTGGACTATTGATCATTTTTTGGATATTGAATAACAGCTAGGTGAATAAAGCTGTTACAAATGTTGTAGTTGCTCCACATTTTTGCTAATCTTTGATCTTGTCTGTTTTTTGATGTTGAGCCATTCTTATGTATAGTATGTGGAAAAAGAAAAAAATAATTAAGGAGACTTTGCTACAGGATGTAGCTGTCTTTATGAAGCTAGTCTTTATGAAGCACTTGCATTAGAATGTGCCAGGCCCTTGGCTAAGCTAGTGCTTGATGGTCATTTTGTTTTTTATTCCTCATAACTTAGATGTCAGGAACTGAGGGCCAGAGAGTTTGGGTGGCTTTTCTAAGGGCCATACAAGTGGCAGAAGTAGAGCTGCAGCTCAACTGTGTTGGATTCCAAAACCTATACTCCCAGTCCTGGGTGAGTGGGTCTCAAGTAAGGACCCCTGGCCAGTGGCATTGGTATCACCCGGGAAACTGGTCAGATTGCACATTCCCGTCCCCACTGATGCTGAAGCTCATGGGGGTGCAGCCTGTGGGGTGTTTGTAACAAGCCCCCCGTGATTCTGATGCCTGCTCAGTATTGAGTACCACTACTCTAGGGTATGGACCTACAATGAGGAAATGGCAGTAGGTGAGGCAGGTGACCTGGGCTCCAGGTCAGCCAGCTGGTCACCCTCTTTGGGCCCAAGTTTCTTCTTGCCAGAAAGGAGTGGGTGCCCCTGCAGGTCTTTTGTACTCAAAATGCGGCAATTCCACGAATAACTTAGACTTCAAAAGTTTAAAATGGTGTGATTGTAGTTTCCCAAACTGGTAATATTATAGGCTATGCGTACATATTTTTGTAGGTGAATTTTGTGGTTTTTGCAAATTACCCAGGAACCAAAACAGTCTCTCCACTTTTTTTTTTTTTGAGACAAAATAGAGACAATAAATAAGACACAATTTAGAAACCACAACACCACCACCTGGCCCTTCCTTCACGGGAATGATGACCACATACAATTGAATATAGTTCTCTGTGCCTGTCTTTGTTTTGTTTTGATGTTATGTGTTTATTTTGAACAATTGGAAGATGTGACAGTAGTTCTATAACAAAATTCTGTTCTCATCTGAAAACACAGTGCTTCGTCTTTCTTGGTTTCCCACAAATTCTCCTTCAGGGTCTCTGGACTTGCTTTTTCTTCCCCCCGTAAAGTCACAAGGTTGACTCCTCCCCTGGTGTCCCTTCAGAGAGACCTTCAGCGGCTCCTCATCGGTGCTGTGCTGCTCCATGCCTACAACCAGCTCCGGAAAGGGAGGCCCTGTTTGTAGCATCACTGGAGATGGGAAGAGCTGCGTGTGATCAGTTTTCCAGAGTTAGTGTGAGCTGGCCTTGCACTCCACTCACCTGCGGAGGACAGCTCCCGGGCCGCTCGTCTCCCCTAATCTTGTGTGTGTCTTCATAGCCTTGTCACGTTTTCATAGTCTTGTTTCTTCTTTATTGTCTGTCTCCCCTCCCACTGGAATGTAAGATCCATGAAAACAAGTAGCTTTACTCACTTATCCGTCCCTCCATTTGTCAGGGCCTAAAATAGTACCCGGCGAATCATAGGTGCTCACTAAAATGTTTTGGATGCATGAATGAATTTTCCAGTGTCACTTCTTACATAAGTGCAGACTAGACCATCTTCAACATATTTCCCTCTTAACCCCCTATTCATCTTTCATTTCTTCTCATTTAGGATCATAAAACTTTCACTTCCTCATGGCCAGATCTTTCATTTATCTGGTTCCCCATGTCTAATAATTTAGACTGGGCTATAAATAAACAAATGACTGACAGATTTAATGAATTATATTTCAGTATTTCTGCCTGTTGACTCCTGGAGTTTGCGAAGTGAAAATTCAGATGTTCAGCAGGCAGGATGATAGGGGGTTGTTCTGTTTTCTGTTGATGTGGGACCTGCGCTATGTTAAGATCAATAAGAATGACCCTTTACCTCCGTTTTCTTGTAGCATTGTCTCTTTGTACAATTTTCCCAACCACCAGCAAATCAGATCTTTGCTACAGTAAGTCTGATTTTGTCCTTTCTTGCTCTTAAATTGTGTTTTGTGTTTATATATCTTTTTTCTTTTTTAACTTAAACTTTCAAAAATCAATCTGTTTTTGTTCTTGGTGCCAAAAGACCACTCTCTGAAGGGTATTTTTAGGTTACACTGTGGAACATTCCATAGATTTTACAAAAAATAATGCAAGGACAGGCAACCCAACTCGTGCGTTGTTTCCAGTGGCCACTCTTTGCCAATGGCTGTGATATTTAAAAATAGACTAACTTGACTTTATGATGCAATGCATACAGTTGGCTCACTACGTTTGCTGGCATCCATTCCCCAGCTGGTTTTAGAGGGCAGAATTGATGATATCCACCAAAGGGAATTAAGTGGTTTATAAGCGAAAACATTCTGACATCTCCGTACCACAGGGTTTATATGAAGGATGTTGCTTTATAAACGATGGTTATTTAATGCAAAACACCCGTCTCTGATGTTAGCGGTCTCTTCCTTGAGTTTGTATATGTGTGTAACAGGATATACTGATTTTGTATACACTGAGAATAAAGGCTGTCAAATTTGTTAAGGACTGACATTCACATCCTAAGAAAGTAGGTTAGTACGTTTCTGTCTGTCTTCATGCAGCTCATATGTTGAGCTCCATAACCTTGAAAAATCCCTAGTCAATACTGGAGCTCTGCTGTGTGCATCCCTATGGATGTCAGCATCCCCATGTAGTATTTCTGATGGATTTGTATGGTGTTTCCATAGCTGCACCCCCGTGACGTCAAGGACATGCCTGTCATATTAACTTCTGCTCTATAGTCAGGTGTCCTGGGGAGCGTTCACTGTGCTCTGGATGCCATCTTTTCAGAAGGCATGTTGCGAAATTAGAAAATGTAATATGAACAGTGTCTTCTATTATTAAATAAGCTTTTCTTTTTATAGCTAAGTAATTAAATAATGGAGTAACCCATTATTTGATAATTTCCATAGTCTCTATCCCAGAGTGAAAGCCAGGTCCTTACAGTGACAGGCAGGACCCCCAGGATATGGCCCAGGACATGCCTTCTCTGCCCTGTCCGTGGCCTGCTGGTCTTTACATGGACATCTGGAAGGATTGCTTCCTCATGAACTTCAAGTCTCTTCCAAATGTCACCTTCTCAATGACACCTCCTCCTCTGACCTCATTATTTAAAATATATTTTATTGATTTTTTTACAGAGAGGAAGGGAGAGGGAGAGAGAGACATTGATTAGCTGCCTCCTGCACACCCCCCACTGGGGATGTGCCCGCAATCAAGGTACATGCCCTTGACCGGAATCGAACCTGGGACCCTTGAGTCCGCAGGCTGACGCGCTGTCCACTGAGCCAAACCGGTTAGGGCAGTTCAAGCATTTCTTGACATCCACTGTCAAATGTAGAATAAATCTCTGTCGAGCTCAGTTGCCTCTAAAAATTCCGATGTTTGAAAGTCTCTGGCAATTTAGGTATTTTGTGATGGATCACGTTAAACTTGCTAAGGGTTTAACATTTGCAGTCTCTGGTTGGGGATAAGTAGAGCTTAGCTGATGGATGTAGGAATATTTTCAAAGACGGAGAGCATTGCTAGCCTGCTTCCGTTACGGGTTTAGGGCAGCACGTGCTGAGTGTCAGGGGACTTGGCAAACTCTCGGCCTCACATGGACTAGGAGAGGTTTTGTGGGCACTGTCAGCTGTGTGTACAGACTCTGGTACCGTCTCCAGTGTCGGGAGAACGAGTTATGTAAGAGAATTACATTCTCTCGGCTAAGGTGTCAACCCCAGCATTACTGCCTACGGAGGCATTTGGTGGGCCTTTAATGGGATACAGTTATGTTTTCCACAGCAAGGCTAATCTTTCAGCCCATTATGAGGTAAGATTCGAAGCTCTCTTTATGGACAGTGGCTTGCTGGTGCAATTAAAAGGCAATTATGCCCTGATTATAAGCCATGTTTCAAAATTATTGCAATATACAGTGTTAACAGGATTGCAGCACTGCTTGTAAAATTATCCGCAAATATCAGCTTCTCAGTGTTGTTGATTCTCAGGTTTTGGACTCAGGCTGACTGGGGTAGAAGGCAGGCTCTTCCATTCCTTAGTGGGTGACCCAGGGTGAGAGACTTCACCTCTTTATGCCAGGATGTCTCCCTCTGAAAATAGGGATAGTAATGATACCTACTTCCTAGGGCTGATGAAGTTAGTACTAACGTGAGATTTAAGTAAACCTCATGGCACAGGGCCACTGTTATTTGAATGTTCCCTGTCTGAATGCACTTGGAAGAGAAGAATCTCTTGAGAGATGGAGATTGTGGTACGCAGGTCCCTGGAGAGCTTTTCAAGTCTGAAAAAAACCCTCATTTTTCTGCATGATTCAGATGCTGCTTTTTAAAAAGGTTGGGATTAGTTCAGACAAATTGAAGAAAACCTTTAGATCTCACCAAGCGTAGGTGGAGGTCTAAGCTGCCTGAACTTCTCCCACCTTGTCACTGGTGACAATGGATTCTAATGATTGTCATCAGGCTGCAGGTTGTGGTAAGGCACCAAGGAAGGACAAGGGCGTCCTGGGCAGCAGGGATGAGTCTTGAGAACATTACACTGAGGACCTTTGATCTTCCTGGCACCGTACCTGGGCTCCCAGATCAGGAATGACTGACTGGGGAGAAAGTGGAACTTGGTGTTATAAGGGTTTGCAGTCAGACTGGTTGTGTTCAAGTCCAGGCTCTGCCACTTCCCAGCTGAGCCACCATGGGCACATTAGCCTCCCAGAACCTCAGTTGGAAATGAGAATAATACTTACTCGTAGGGTGGTTGTGAGGATGAAATGAGAAAATGTATGCAAAACACTCAGTCCTTTGCTTGGCACCTAAGTCAGTGATGGTGAACCTATGACACGCATGTCAGAGGTGACACGCGAACTCATTTTTTTGGTTGATTTTTCTTTGTTAAATGGCATTTAAATGTATAAAATAAATATCAAAAATATAAATCTTTGTTTTACTATGGCTGCAAATATCAAAAAATTTCTATATGTGACACGGCACCAGAGTTAAGTTAGGGTTTTTCAAAATGCTGACACGCCGAGCTCAAAAGGTTCGCCATCACTGACCTAAGTAGTGCTTCCGAAATACCTTCATGGTGGCAGCTGTGATAATTTTCATTTGAGAAATGGAGACTCCTCAGTGAGTTCCTCTAAAGGAGTGGTTCTTCCGGGGAAATTTGCCCCCAGGGGACATCTGGCAATGTCTGAAAACATTTTTGGTTAACAGCTGAGGGTAGGACGTGCTACTGGCATTTAGGGAGTAGAGGCCAGGGATGCTGCTGAACATGCAAAGCATAGCCTTGCACCAGAGAATTCTGAGCCCCAAACAGCAGTAAGGCTGAGGCAGAGAAAACGGCTGTAAGGAAGAACTTCATGGTTAAGACTGGGAATCTGAATTCGGAGTGGTAAACTAATAATCATAACTATTATTTATTGCTATATTTTTAATTTTTTTAACTAAAAAAATTCTTTTTTTCAATTACAGTTTACATTCAATATTATTTGGTATTGGTTTCAAGTGTACAGCATAGTGGTAGGACAATCATATACTTTACAAAGTGTTCCCCTGATATTTCCAGTACCCACCTGGAACCATACATAGTTATTACAATATTATTGACACTATTTCTTATGTTGTAGTTTTACATCCCCATGACTGTTTTGTAACCACCAATCTGTTCTCAATCTCTTCGCCTTTTATACCCAGTCTCCCTCCCCTCTCCCCTCTGGCCTCCATCTGCCTGTTCTCTGTTGATCTTCTGACAAGTCACTGACATAGGTTTGGGTTTCACCTGGGTAGATGATGTCATTCTGTTTTAGCCATGAGAAAATTAGCTGGGGAGGTCAGGTAATTGTCCTGGCCCCCAGACAGCAGACACGGATGAGATTCAAATTAGGATCCTGGTTCCAACATTCTTATCCTTGGTTTTGTCCAGAAAAAGGACCAGGTGCTGGGGCATCCAGTCTGAACCCCCAGGCGCTGGGCTAGATGGGGAAGACAAGCATGTCTGACATCCTGGGGTCGATGGGGCCCTTCTATATACGTAATGAGTTTGGAGAAGGAAGGTGTAAATTGATTTGAAAGAATTTACATTGGCTGTAGATCCAGGGGGTGGGAGAAGGTGTAGCCGAGAAAGTTCTGGGACAGGTGCATGGTAATGAAGAAGTATTTGATGCTTCTAGATTGGTTGTGGGTTAAAGTTGGGAAAGTTCGTGCATAAGCAAGTCGTGGTGGCATCTGATGGTCAGCTAATCCTGTTAGGTAAGAACTGAATAGCTGCCTGGAGGTTGATTCAGTGTTGATACACATTCAGGTATGTGAGCAGTATTTTGTTGGTTTTGGCCCATGGCTGATAACTGATGAACTCTCCTCGTCTCCTCTTCCCACCCTCCCGTCTGCTGTAATTTAATACATTCAGCATTTTTCTCTTGTCAGTTTCTACATTAGAAAAGTCTTGACTCCGTGTCCTTCTCCTGTGGGAGTCAGTGTGGATGCACCTCTCAGAGGCTGTCCCATTGCTGCCTGAGACGGCACGACAGGTCAGGTGGCCGCAGCGAAGACAGTCCTAGAAATACACCATCGACTCCAGTGTGTTTACCTGCCGAACACAGAGCGGGCTGCCACAGTTCTCAAGAAGTTCTGCTCATCCACCTTCTGTTTTCTCTCATCTTTCTTACAACCCTGCTGATTCCTTCCTCTCTGCTCTCCCTTTTCTCCCACGAATGTCAGGATTTCAAGGGTCACAACAGACTTGTACTAGTAATTCAGATTTGCTGCTTTGGGTTATGTGCTTCTTGAATTCTTGAATTCTTGATTCCAGCATCCTTGTTTTTGAGCTTTTGTAATCTCTGTCTTCTGTCGGTGTTCAATGAATATTTGTCACATTGAATTCTTTTGAGGGTAACGAGTAGGCATAACTTTTAGATTAAAAAAAATTCTTGTTTAAGATCTTGTTGGCTAGAAATCCATGGCTTATTTTTAAGGCATATTAAATATACTTAGCCATATGTCTGACTTTTCCGTGATGATTTAACATGGTTGTCTGCCAGTTGTTGTAGCATTTTGAACTGTAGAGAAAATATTGAATTAATTGTGTTGAAGGTCGCAGAGGGCCTTCATTCTGACCAGATGTGTTCAGTGATTGAACCTATTGCTTATGTAATGTGGCCACGGAAGGCATCACTTGGGCTTGATTTAAATAGAGTCAGTTTTTTACCACCTGGATTCTTGGCTCAGCATTAGAATTTACATCTGAGAGGGAAAGCCTGTTCATTTCCTCCTCCAGCTACCATCAGCCTGCTGCAGTCTGTGCGACTTGGTTAGAAATTCAAAACTCAAGGTCAACTTGTTAAGAAAGAACTTTAGTTTGGAGCATGTGGGTTTTATATTTTATGTTTTATATTTTTACTGATTTTTTTTTTTTAAAGCATAGGCATCTAGATTTTGGTTTCTGATCTTTTAAAAACTCAAATAGTATTGTGACTGTCCGTAGTTGGTCTGTGCTCTTACAGCTTGTTTTTCCTGGTGAAATTTAGTTTTGTCCCTTCATTTAAACAGCGTGTGCAATACAGAAAGATGTGAATGTAAAAGAAAAATGTATCCACATTGCTCATTCATTGCAGAGAAATATACATTGTTAACCATATATATGTGTATATATATATAATTCATGCACACACATATATACATATATATGAAATACACACAAACATATATGTTTTTATAGACTTTTTAGGGTCTTTTTCTTATGAAAATTGGAACATACAATACATACTTTGTGCCTAACAATATATCATGGATATTTTTTCTTCACTATCTATATATATATCTACTTTATCATTACAATTTTTTGGTTGTATTATAATATATTAAACCATGCTTCAGTTGTATTATAATGTATTAAACCATTATAATCTAATAAATAATAATATATTAAAGGATGAACGGTTAGGCTGTTTTCAGTTTTCTACTTTTCACACACATTGATGAATATTCTTATACATATATTTTAGTGAACTTCTTCAGATAGGTGTCTAGAATTCTTGGCAGACGTGAATTTTATCTTTTTAAGACTTAATAGCTACCACTGTGGTGCTCTTCAGAGAGCATGTCAACTTCTATCCTTGCAACTTATATGTGAGAGTCTTGTATTTCTTTACTTATCTCAGAACAGATACTACCTAGCACTGGAATTTTTTATTTATAATAGTCATCACAAACTCAAATACTGAGCAGGTATTTGAAAAGACATTAGGGAGCGGTGGGGACTGGGGTGAATGGGAAGAGCATGTCTTGCTCAGAGGGAGCAGCTGACACTCAGCTTCAGCTTACTGCTATCACGTGCAAACATTGGCCCAGTGTTGCCAGGTTGTTCAAGTTTTCAAGAGAATCCAGAAGTTTGAATATGTTAAAAAAAAACCCATCAACTTTGTGCCATTTTAAAAATGTTGATTCAAAGTCATTTCAAAAGCATGGATGAACCAAACAAAACACATCTGGGAGCCATATTTGGTCCTTAGGCGACAAGCTTGCAACCTCTTATTTATGCATTTGTCTCTCACTTGATGTCTCTCACACTTCATCTCTTTAATTACAGTGATCCCATTTCTTACCCCTGTCTATATTCTCAGGGCCCAGGAGACTGACCAACGCGCAGTGAGGGTCCGTAAGTGTGCGTCAGAGTGAATAATAAGTTCCAGAAGAGGTCTAGTTTGTCACTTTAGTCCATGTTAGTTTATTTGGGGCCCACCTGGTGACAGCACCTCCATTCTAATTGTGAGGAGCTGGGGAGAGGGTATATTTTGACAGCTGATAGTAATTCATGGTTCTGGTCTGCTGACTCTTAGAATTGGGTATAAAATAGCATCTTGATGATGACATTTATATGAATATGTACTGAAAATATATATATATATTTATATATATATATATATTTTTCTGTTTTTAACTGATTATACTGTGAAATATGTGGCCTTACAAATAAAAGAATGAGTGAACTTTATGTAAATCTTTTAGGGAGGTTTGGTTTTAAATGTATCTGGGAAGTTCCATGATTTGTTTGGACATTATACAGGTAAATAAGGACCCTAATCTTTATTCCAAGAGTGGATGCTTTCTGAACATGATTAACTCTTAAGACCAGCGGGCATCTGTTTTTCAGGGACCGTGTTAAAGGTAGTTTTGTTTTTTGAAAACCAGTGCAGACCTTCTGGCTTTCCTGTGACGTCATGGATTGCTCTGCATATTCATGTTGGGTGCTGGGCCTTCGGCAGCAGGGTGGGGGAAGGGACTCTGGTAATTCAGAGAAGAAGGTAAGTCAGTGAGCCAGTCCAGGAAGGGCCTCAATAAAATGAGGACTATACAGTGGGCAGTAAAAGCTCAACATGGAGTTCATGTTTTGCTAGGTTTGGATTTGGACTGTGTTTCTGTTCTCCTTAAGAACATTTCAAGAGGCTGTCTAGGAACTCAAAGCTTAGATAGGATATTCTATATGTAATTAGGACTTTGGATGTGAGATAAGACTCAGGACAGTTTTCAAGTTTCGACAACTGTATGCCCGGATCCACTTCCTTCTTTATTACAATCACTTCTGGGGCACCCATAGTTCCCCTGAGTTGGCATGAACTTTGGCTTCTGTTTAAGGATAAGATGTAGCAGGAAAAGCCTGTATTCCATGGTGTTTTAGTATGGGCGATCCTTGGTAAAATTCCTGGGCTTTGGTCTTTGGTAAAGAGGAGAGTGCAGCCAGTGAGCCATGCCGAGTGCAAAGCCCCGGTTAAGCATCTCCATGGTGTATATGACGGTTCTTTAGAAAGCACAGAGTGTTCTCTCTATATTCACATAGTGTACATATCTCATTATTCAGAAGAGAGAAGTCAGAGAGAGAGGATGCCCAGCAAGGAAAAAAATTCACGTAGCTGTTGTCTATTTCTGTCTCTCCAAATCTGTGGGGAAATACTGCTATCAGTAAGAAACTCCTGGCTTTCGTAAGCAGTGTGCATCTTCCTGGGGTTCATTTTAGCTAAAAGTGGAAGCTCAAGCAATTCTGTGTGAAATAATGATCTCACGGGAAGGTGACTGTGGGAAGGCATTAGTGGGAATGTGATAGCTGGTTACTGTTGAAGTCCTTTTTTGTGGAAGGAGCCTGTCTGGTTTAATAAAACATGGTGGTGAGTTATCCTATTGCCAGAATTCCTGAGGGGAAGAGATGTTCTGAAAAGGCTGCAGGGTCTTTGGGGCCCTGTGTACCTGTTGCCAGGCACTTGCCCTCACCTGATGGCTGCCGGCAGCTTGCAGGCAGAGCTGCTCAGAGAAAATGATCAGGTTTGGAAATAGAGGCCCACAAATTAAGTTTGCATGAAAGGAAAGTGCATCAGAATTACCCGGGAGAATTTTCAAGATGTGGGCGTCTGGGGGTGACTTCATTAGTGGTGCTGACTCATGTCTCCCTGCCCAGCACAGCCTGATGCCCCGACCCCAGAGAATGGTCCACAAACAGCCACTGATTCAGAATCACCCAGGTGTTCATGAAATATGGGGATCACTAGGCCCCAGTCCAGATCTCGTGATCAGAATCCTGGGTGGTAGGCCCTGTGACCCCACCAGTGTTTAAAAAAGTTCTGGCTGATTGTGGGAAGTCCTAAAATACTGGCCTTTTCAATTCTAGTTACCTAATAAATCAGTGGTTCTCAACCTTCTGGCCCTTTAAATACAGTTCCTCATGTTGTGACCCAACCATAAAATTATTTTCGTTGCTGCTTCATAACTGTAATGTTGCTACTGTTATGAATCGTAATGTAAATATCTGATATGCAGGATGGTCTTAGGCGACCCCCGTGAAAGGGTCGTTCGACTGCCAAAGGGGTCATGACCCACAGGTTGAGAACCGCTGTAATAAATGATGGTAACAGAATCCACTCTGTATTTGAATGAACACTGATTGCAGGAGGGAGTCAAGAACAGAAAGATTAATTGATTTGAGCTACTAGTTCTAGGGTGGCGAATACTGGGTGTGTGCATCTGTGCAGGTGGAAGGTCAGGTTCTTGCTTCCGGATCCTGGCATTAGTCTGATAATCCCGAGGGACCTCGTCCTCAGCACCGCACTTGCCTTTTTAAAATAGCAAAGGAGCTCTGGGGGAAAGACAGTACTATCCGACAGAACATCCTGCAGTAATGGCCATGTTCTTCAGCTACTTTGTTCATTATTTTACCCACTAGCTACATGTGGAGATTGTGTACTTTTATGGTGGCTAGTGTGGCCACATTTTGTTAGCCACACTATGAAAAGGAAACCTTTCCTTTTATTTACTTTCAGTTAATTTCAATGTAAATCTAAGTAGACACATCTATCAGATTGAACAGCACAGGAGACAATGCCATTACAAGTGGTGAGGACAGTCACAGTTCTTTGGTGTCATATTTACCTGCTCCATGAAGAAGAGGGTGGAGTGGCACTTTGGGTTGATCCTTGTTAAATGTGAAAGCTTGGGATCAGTAGTTTTTAAGTGTACTTTTTACCTTTTTTATTCATATGTCCCCTGGTGACAGTTTTCTTAAAGAAGCTCAGTGAATGGCAGTGGGCTGATTCTCCCAAAACAGAGTAGTTTGTATGGAACAGATATGTTCCATGAGGCTAGGCATGACGCTGTTCCTGTGGCTTGCTCTGTCTCCAGCAGCTGCTATAATGGGTGATTGAATAAATGATTTCACTTGGAGTATTTTGTACAGAGAGGGAGAGTCTAAGTTACCTTTGTGTTGCATAAACTATTTACCTTGATGTTTTTGGTTACAAGTAATAAAAAACAACTTAAATGGCCAAAACAACAAAGGGGATTAGCTGATGCATATAACTAAGACTGTCAGAAGAAAGAGGGAGCTTCAGGTAGGGTTTGTGCAGGACACGGGTCACGTTTCTCTGATTTGCTTCAGAACTGCTATTAGCCCATATGATGCCTTTGTTCAAGCCCGAAAGTATATATTTTCTGGGCAGACCAACCCAACGTGGCCTGGAGAGCAGAGTCTGGGCAGGATTCTGGCCCATATTCGCCACCTGTAAGAACATAACCTAGGGACAGTCTTGTTAGGGACAGTCTTGGTTCTCTCAGGGCTGCACTCTTCACTTTGCTGGCTTTGGCCTCAGGATGGCTTCTCTCCTTTGCAGGTGGGTGACTGGCAAAGGGTGTGAAGTGCCTGCTTATTCACAGGGAGGCCTAGAGGAATGTCTCAGGCTGGGCGCTGAGTGGCTTAGGCCTGCAGCCCCTAAACCAATCAGGGAAGCTTATGCAAATCAGCACTCACTTGCAGTGGTGGGTGTGTGTGGGGAGTCAGTCCTCATCTGGGCCAGGTCACTGTTACAGTGGGGGAGACATGTAGGTGCTGTTAAGAAGGGAGAAGCCATGGGATGGATGCTAGTGAATGAGGCCTAATTCTTGCACCTGCCCCCAATGTGATGGTGAATTTAGAGGGAGTTAGATTGGACAGAAGCCATGGGAATTTCAATTGTGATTGAGTATAGATGAGGTCAGAACAGAGTCTTTGGGCATGAGCTTAGTAGTTGATGGATTCAAGAATAGTAACAGCTCCATTTTCTGACCCTTTGTTATTGTAGTCCTGCTTGGGCTGCCATAACAAAATGCCGCAGACTTAAACAAGACATTTTTTCACAGTTCTGGCCTCGAAGTTCATGATCCAGGTGATGGCAGATTTCAGTTTTTGGTGAGGGCTCTCTTTCTGGCTTGCAGATGGCTGCTTTCTTATCTTTGGTGTTTCTTCTTATAAATGTACTGATTTTACTTACTGGATTATGGCCCCACCCTCATTTAACCCTAATTATTTCCTTTAAGGCCCCATCTCTGAATATAGCCACAATAGGGACTATCGATTCAACATGTGAATTTGGTGGTGGTTGGAGCGCAAATATTCAGTCAGTGACAACAGACGTTATCTTGTTTTTCTTCACAGTGACTTTGGAAGTAGATACTATTTTACTGATGAAGAAACTGAAGCTTAGATTAAGTAATTTGCCCCTCAAAACAGCTCATAAGCAGTGGTTCTAATCTGGTTCTAACTCCAGAACCTGTGCTGTTAAACATTATTTAAGACCAGAAGTTTCTAACCCAGGTGATTTTGCTCCCATCCTCCACCTGAATCAAGCAAATATGAAGACAGTATTGGTTGTTACAGCTGGGGAGGGGCTACTAGCATCTAGTGAGAAGAGACTAGGGGGCTGTGAAACATCCCACAGTGCATAGGACAGTCCCCCACAACAAGGAATTATGTGGCCCCAGATGTCAATAGAACCAAGATTTTGAAACCCTGCTCTAGACTTGTGTTACCTTCTCATAGAATCTCCTCCTCTAGTCACTCACCACTCTCTTTTCATGTTAACATTCATCACGTGAATCTGAAATTATTTATTCTGTCCCACTGGAGTGTAATTACCTTGAGGACAGGAACCTGAGTCTGTGTACTTATTATTATTATTATTATTATTATTATTACTAGGCAGTACTCCTGGCACCTGGCAGTGAGCAGCATAAACATTTGTCAGATGAATGAATGAATGAATGAATGAATGAATAAATGAGTGAACCAACCCAAATGGCTTCCTTCTTGTGGTGGGTAGGTGCTACCATATATGGACATGGCTCAGGGAAGATGTGAGAATAGCCAGAAGCGTTGAACAGTGCTGTTATCTATGGGGACACACTGGGTCCCCAAAGGGCAGAGTGAGAGAAGAGCAGACAAGTTTTTGGTCTGCTGGCTGAACTTGACAAGCAGTGACTTGAAGAGCAGAGAGGGAGATAAGTAACCAGGACCAACCTGTGTTGTGCACAGTGAGGTGAGACTGAGCTTGAGTAGCTGATTAAGACCCTGAGCACTCAGAATGCAGGGGGATGCCAAGAAGATCACCACCCCAAAGTGGCCACCAGAGGCGGTAGCAGGTACACCTGGAAGCCTGGCCACAGGTGAATCGGGAGAGTGAAGTGGTTGCCGTGGGCTGCCCTGGTTTCAGTTCCTGCGCCACCCCTGCCAGCTGTGTGACCGTGGGCACTGGGCCTCTCCGTGCCTCAGTTTTTCCATCTGTAAGAAGTGATGATAATAATGCCGTGGGCTGCCCTGGTTTCAGTTCCTGCGCCACCCCCTGCCAGCTGTGTGACCTTGGGCACTGAGCCTCTCCATGCCTCAGTTTTTCCATCTGTAATAAGCGATGATAATAACAGTGTCTGACTGGAGCCCACACAGCTCTGTGCTTAAGAGTTTTAGAAAGGCATTTTGGGTCCAGACCCTGACTAGAATACCCTGCTTGGGGGGTGCAGAGGGGGATGGATGCCATCTTTAGGGAAAGAGAGCCACATGCTGCTGCCCGGATATATAGTCTCTGGAGGAAAATCGTCTGCTTTTGCATCCCCCAAGTGGTGGTAGCAGAAAGTTACAAATGTGGAAATATGAAGGAGCTGTGTGTGTGTGTGTGTATGGCAGGGGTGGTTAAAGGTATTTTGTTCTAGGCTTGTAAAATATGACAACATCAAATGCACACACACCAGTGCCCTAATCTTATTTTTGTTTCATTTCATGGTTGTGTGTGTGTGTGTGTGTGTGTGTGTGTGTGTGTGAGAGAGAGAGAGAGAGAGAGAGAGAGAGAGAGAATAGCCAGCAATAATTAGGGACCCCATCTCTGACCAGGATGAAAGAAGCAAAAATAAATAAATCCAATACAATACAGCAATTTATGGATATTAACTTCCAAAGAAGAGTAGAGATGTTTGCTTTTTCTTTACCGTTGGTTCCCGGCATCCTCAGTGTTTGCTCCCTGGCTTTCTCCTCTCCATTGTGTGCCTGCACGTCCTTCTTTCTTGTCAAAGTTGGGAAGCCTTCCAGCTCTCACTCCTTGCCTGTCATGGCATCTGCCTGTTGGGCTTCAAGTGTGGGAGTGAAAACCGAGGGGAGAAGATGAACACAGAGGACACAACAGTAGTGGCACTGGATCCCGTGCTGGTCGGGTCAGGTCTTGCTCCAAAGGCCACACGGAATAATTTTTAATGTCAGCACGAGCTGTGAAGTCTGTGCACCATCCTCCCATTGTAGAGGTCAGGACACTGAGGCCTGAGGATTTGTTCCCACCCAGGTACTCAGCTGAGAAAGTGACAGCGGTGGGTTTCCTCCAGCTTGGAGTTCGTCCGGGCTTCCCGCAGGGTGCTGCGGCGCTGCCTCGCGGCATGCGGTGGGATCTCCTCAGACAGCACCACACCATCGTGTGAACTCAGAGTAGCAACTTCCAGGCGTGGTCTCCAGCAGCCAGCCATCCTTTCTTGCAATGGGACAGCTGCAGGCCTGTGTCCTCCATGGGGAAGGATGTGTCTGTGCCTGGGGCATGGGTTTGGGCAGTCACACCTCAGAGCTCCTGTTTGTCCATCTGCAGCTGTGCCCTGCGTAGGCCCCGACACCCGTGGCTTCCAGCTCCGCTGACTGCAGCTGTCTCAGACACCGTTCTAGGCCATGGAACTTGCACATCATGGACATAACAAGGTTCTATTTGACCTTTTAAAAGTCAAATATACATAACAAAATTTACAATTTAAACCATTTTTAAGTGTACAGTTCAGTGGCATTAACTATATTCACCTTGTTGTACAGCCATCACCACCATCCATTCACCAAAACTTTTTCATCATCCCAAATTGTCTACCCATTAAATTCTAACTCCCCTCCCCCCGACCCTGGCAACCACCATCCTACTTTCTGCCTGTAATTCAGCCTATAAGTGCTCATTCAAGTGGATCAGACAGTATTTGTCCTTTTCTGGCCATTATTTCACTTAATATAATGTCTTCAAGGTTCATCCAGGTTGTGGCACGTGTCAGATTTTCTTCCTTCTAAAGGCTGAAGAATATTCCATCCTACGTGTGAACTGTATTTTGTTTATCCATTCATTTGCCGATGGACAGGTTTCTACCTTTTCTCTTTGAGTTTTGTCTTCCTTCTGCCCTCAGAAGCAGGTGCAGTTAAGTTTTCTTGCTGTCTTGCCTCCTCCCTTCAGCTTTGCTGCTTTTCTCGTTGCTTTGCCCGCCCTTCCCAGATCTCCCAGGAGCACCACCTGCCTAGTGTCTCTAGCTCCGAGTATGGGGAATCTTTCCTCATCATCCCTTTGGCACTTAGAGCCGTTTGCTAAGGTGTGCATGTCAGTCATCTGGTCTTAGGGGCTCCAGTTGTACCATCAGCGTTGACCTGGCCAACATTCCACCTTTCTAGGTTCAAGGCCATATGATCAGTAGTTATGCTCACCGGCTTTGCATTTCAAGTAGTCCGGGCTCAAATCCAGTCCCACTGCTCTCCTGCTCTGTGACCTTGGGTGTGTGACCTTCCTGTGACACAGGAATAAGAATACACACCTTGTATGGATTAAGGAAATGTTGCAGCGAGACTCTCAGCATGGGTCATAGAGCAGAGGCGGTGTTGAATCAATGATGGCTATCATTGCACTGGATTTGTCAGTTTTCCTCTTTTGAATCTGATAACTTTTGATTTTAGGTTAGTGGAGACGCTGAGTTGGCTGTGTAAATGGCTCAAAACACTTCTGTGTAGTACTCTGGGTTTTTATCTTCCTTCCTGGCACTACCACCTTCTCTTAGATATTACGGAGTTGAATTTGTTGGACCAAATTATATGGAGCAGATTTGATAGAAACACGTTCTACGTATCTGTATCTGTTCAGGTTATTTTTGTTAGATCTCTTGCTTGAGGTCTGAATTTAGTCACCACCGTGTAGGAAGCTACAGATGATTACAGCACAATTAAATGATTCTGGAGTCTGTAGAATTCTAGAATGATTGGTGTAAAGACAGGAGGGGGCAACTGCACACAGGCATTCTGCAATAAACTCTATGCCAGGGCAGATGCATGGTTGGTCAGCCTTTTTTCAATTGATTGTTCTGGCTCTGAATGAGGTCAAAAAAGAGCCGCTAGACATTTATTGCTTATAAAAGTTACATATGCTTTTCTCTCATTTAATCCTCCCTGTATGCTCTACTTTGCTGTAAGTGCTCTATATTATCCCGTTTACTCCTCAAACAACTCTATGAAGTGGAGATACTATATATTCCCATTTTGCAGAAGAAATTGAGGCTCGGAGAAGTTGTTTCCTGCCCCTGCTGTTAATGGCAGAGCCAGGATTCAAACAGGTGCTTCGGTCCTGCCCTGATGGATGCTCTTCCAGCGCTGGGAGTGGCTGGTGTGTCTGCACCGACTGATGAGCAAATGGCCGTCCCTGGGATGAGCAGAGCCAGAGCTCTGTGTCCTGGTCTTGGATGCCACGTCCTGCGCTGATTGTGACTCACCACGACTGCCTTCAAGTGTCAGTTAGTCCATGTCCACTATGTCTTCCTCTTACATTTTCCCAATCCAGGTAGGAGAAGTTCTGCGAGTGATGTGACACAGCAGGGTGGCTGTCGTGGGGAGACATGGTGCTTACTGGCGGTCCCATTTTTTAAAAAAAATTATTTTTATTTTTAAAAAATATATTTTTATTGATTTCAGAGAGAAAGGGAGAGGGAAAGAGAGATAGGAACATCAAGGATGAGAGAGAATTATTGATAGGCTGTCTCCTGTACGCCTCACACTGGCGATCAAGCCTACAACCCGGGCATGTGCCCTGACCGGGAATTGAACCATGACCTCCTGGTTCATAGGTGGAAGCTCAACCACTGAGCCACGCCAGCTGGGCTGACAGTCCCATTTTATTTCTACTTTCAAGTCATCCAGGACTCTGCCATTTTATAATGCCTGTGCCTCAGTTTCTCCCTCTGTGGAAAGAATGCTGTGCCATATTTATAGATGGGAGATAAACTGTAGGGATGCAGGGAGGCTGCTCATTGCAGCCTCCTGAGGACATGGTCTTTACTGTGGGGACCGAGTTTGCAGAGTGGCTGTGGGGCTGGAAGTTCCCGACATGTGGGCACGTGCAAGACTCACTTGGAACCATTCCCCAAGCTGTCAGAGTGCCCAGGCGTGTTTCCTGTCTCGGGCAGCATGCTGATGTAGGACTGTAGGACTGTGATTTTGGCCCTGAAGGCTACATGTGGGTCAAGTCCAGGATCCACTGGACCGGAAGGACCTCAGTGGAGCCGGCCTTGGGGACTTGGACTTGTACCTCTATAGGATTGTTTCATCTGACTCTGCCCTCAGTACTCATTTCATTTTTAAAGTAAATCCGGGGTGGGCAAAAATAGGTTTACAGTTCATATGGACAGTGATACAATAATTAATAAATAATAATACAAGAATAAAATCTGTGTTTCACGTACTCACAACTACTAGGTTTCATTGGTGGGAGCTGGGAGGGTGGGGTGAGCAAGGGGCAGCATCCCTGGGTAGCCATTGCATTGAGTCGCAGCATTTTCACCTCTGGACTCCAGACTGCACACATGTAAAGACATTTATATTTTTAAAAAGAGTCTGTATGTGAGTAAGACTAGGTTTGGGGACTCTGTCGATGTCTCTCTCCCACGTAGCATCTGATGCCACGTAAGGCCCTGGCTCTGGAATGTGCTCCGAGTCCGGCGAGGGTGGATCTGGACCCCTCTGCACCCTGGCACTGGTGAGATTTACCCTCCAGGTCTGTTTTCTTATCTGTAACATTCCTACCTCACAGAATGCGTGTGAGGATTAAGTAAGGCGATGCATGAGAAACACTCATCAGAGTGCATAGTACATCCTGAGCAGGCAGTATTATTACAGTTGGACCTAGTGAGCAACAGCAAAGGCTCCACTCAGCAAACATGAGCCGAGACCTAGAGGCAGGAAAATTGCTGCTACACCCCCGGCTCAGACTGAATGGAGCTGAGGAGGGGACACGCAGGCAGGACTGGAATGAGATAGCATGTCCCTTTATCAGCCTGGCAGAAACTCAGAAGTGTTCATTACCTGTCGGTCTTGATAAGGCTTGTAAAGCCTTTTTGGAGAGCATTTGGGAAGAATCCATCAAAAATGGTAACATTTTCACCTGGCGTTCCCACCATTAGAAACCTATTCTCTGCAAATACTCCGGCCTATACAAGATGGATGTAGAGCTGTGTTCTCTATAGCATTGCTCATAATGACAAAAATATAAATTTGACATATTGGCTATGGGTAGTGGGAAAATGATGGCATCTCCCTACAGTGGCACATTCTGCAGTCAGTCAAAAAGAATGAGGTTGATCACTCTACCTTGACATGTAAACATCTCATGAAATAGGTATTAAATTAAAAAAGCTAGAGGCAGAACAGCATCTGGATGCTGACCTGGGTGGACGCGCTTGTGTGGTGGGGAACTGTTCCCCTTGGCCACCTCTGAGTAGGGTGGCTGGATGTCCCAGTTTATTTGAGAAATACCTGGTCACACCTGCTGTCCTGGCCTAATAATTAATAGTGCCCCTTTCAGGCTTCAGTGTCCTACTTTGGACGATGGATTATGTGGTTGCCTTACCGTCCTCTGAGGACTGGAATTGGGGCAGGAGTAATGGGAACCTGCTATTACACATGTGACTCCCTGGTGTCGCTTACAGCAGGTACACATTATTTTCACAAGGTAAATTGAGTATTAGAGCCCTGCTACATTATGTAGTGGTTCACCCTGGGTCACCCACATGGTCATTACTAAGGAAGAAGTTACCGTTTTTTGTTTTTTGGGGTCAGATATCTAAGCATGTACTTTGTTCTAATTAAATAAGTCTTCAGTTAACTCATTTAAGATACTTATTGTCTGAGAAAACTACTTAGCATTCAATACTAACATGCTTTTTAAAAGATCTAGTGGGGATTTTTGTATTTCCTTCTTTCATTTGGCTCCCAGGTCACTGAATTGAAATTCCCCCTTGGAAAAACAACACACCTTTTAAAAAATGTAGAAATTGTGGCCTGCCCCACCCCCAGTTCCTCAAACATAAATTTAGACACAATAGGAGTCAACATTATTAAATGAGCTACATGCAAACTATTGACCTAGAGTGGGCTTTAGAGTTGGCTGGGTTCCTCTTTTCTTTCCTTCCCAATAAATCCTGGAGGAAATGGGGTGGGGGTGGGGGTGGGTTTTTTTAATAGCGGCAGTTAAAAAATAGCGGTGATTCAGACTTACCAGACTCACAGACACCTTTGATGTGCCAGGCACTGTGTAGGTGATGTCTCATCTGTCAGCTCATTTATTTCTTAAACTTTTGAAGAGTATTGTCATTCCCATTTTATACACGTAGAAACTGAGGCTCAGAAAAGCTAAGTACCATCCCCAGGAATTTGGGATTCAAATCAAGCTTCTTTGATTTGGAATTTTAGTGCCCAGTTCAGGCCACTAGCGTTTCTTAATCTCAGCACTGTTGACATTTATTGCTGGGTAATTCTTTATCGTTGGGGCTGTGGTGGGTGTTGTATGATATTTGGTTACATCCTTGGCCTCTGCCCATTAGATGCTAGCTCCCCTGCCCCCAAGTTGTAACAGCCAAAAACTGTTTAGACATTGCTAGAAGTCCCCAGGGCAGGGGGACAGACAGTCCCTGGTTAAGAAGGACTTTACCAAAATTGAAGGATATCGTAGAATCCAGACAAGTCAAGATTTAAGAGTAGCCAGGCTGAGGCAGACAGACTCTTGCACCTGACAGCTTGTGTTTCCTTCCAGGTCTAATTTTCTTTGCTTTTCATTTTTGTTCATTACCTTGGGAAGTAGGAAAAAGTAATTGGAAATTCTATTAGTCAATTAATGGCTCTGGTCAAAATGTTGAAGAGGTTGAAAACATTGAACTAAGAAGACATTTATTGGCTTGTTAATCTTGCCCACCCTTTGTCAGATATCTGTTTCTCTTTGCCCTGGTCAGTCAGGGATGTGCTATAACCATGAAGGCGCATATTTCGAATTCCATGTGACTCCATTCAGAGTTATAGCAAGAGGCTTCAGAAGTGCTGCTTAGAGCATTTGGTGATATAATTAGTGGTATTTGGCCATTATCGTCTATTTCTCAGCCACTTCATGGCTCATTCCTGGGAAGTCCTTTGTAAGTGAATTAAACTAGTTAACAAAGACTCTCCATCTGCTTTTTATCACACATCATTAGCTGGCTATTACTGAGCCTTAATATCTTTTCTTTGTGTTTTGAGGAAAGGCTGGTGATAGGGGACTTCTAATACTATCTCTTCCCATATTTATATTCGTAAGAACAACTTGGAATGACTGTTTCCTAGAGAAAGTATAGGGTGTGCTATTCAAATTTAGTGGATCAGGGTGTAATTCTTTGCCCTCTGTTAAAAAATAGTTTCTAATATATTACTTGATTAATTGTCCAAGAAAAGTTTCAGTTAAGTTTTTGAGAGATTACTGCCTGCATGCATTTTAAGGTGGGTGTTTCAGGTTAGCTGATTACAGATAGTTTCAGTAGCTGTCATTTTTTTTAATTTCAAAAATAGAACTTTCAAACACCCACTTGGCTCTTCATCCTAATTAAAACAAACAGAAGCACATCCGGTGTAGGTCAGGTTGTGTGATGGAGGGAGAGTTCGAGCCAAGCACAAAGGAAAGGTCCAGTGTCTGTTGGGTATCAATCAGCTCTTTGAAGAGTTAACTCAGATCTTTGCAGTTTCGCATTTTATTTGACCTTGGAAACAGGACAAGTCACGTGGTACAGTGCTGTCCTCCCAGGGTTTTGGTGAAGCACATGGTTTGGCTTTTTGGAAGACAGCCTGAGATGGAGATTTCCAGACCAGACATTGGATAGGGAATGCCTAGGAGCCAGCAGTAGGAGGGATGGAAGAAGTTGGGGTGCTTGTTAGGGAATGCCTAGGAGCCAGCCTGTAGGAGGGATGTAAGAAGTTGGAGTGCGAGGTAGTCGCAGCAGAGGCCCAGGCTCGGACGTTGACATGTTTCTGCAGCATTGTCCTGAGTTGAGACAAGGTGGCAGGCTTGTCACGCCAACTGGCCCTTGGGTGCGGGCACCTCTGGGACAGATGTGACCCAGGGAAAGGAGCTCTCTGCAGTCACGACAGTCCCAAAGGGGATCCTGGAGAGAGGGCATAGCACAGTGCTCATTGCACATGCGCTTGGGATGCTGGGGTGTGTGTATGTGTGTGTGTGTGTTAATTTAACCGACACTTTCTTCAGTAACTCGACCAAGAACACACATCTGGGAAGAGGATGTGTTTGGTGTTTTTTTTTTATAATATATATTTTTATTGATTTTTTACAGAGAGGAAGAGAGAGGGATAGAAAGTTAGAAACGTCAATGAGAGCGAAACATCATTCAACTGCCTCCTGCACACCCCCTACTGGGGATGTGCCTGCAACCAATGTACATGCCCTTGACCTGAATCAAACCTGGGACCCTTCAGTCCAAAGGCCAATGTTCTATCCTCTGAGCCAAACCGGTTAGGGCGGATGTGTTTGGTTTTGAACTCACGTTTGACTAGTTCCTAAACCTCTACCGTTGCTGCTATTCAACTACTGCAATGTTCGTTGTCACAGGAAAAAATACCTTGGGCAGGCCTTTTCCCTTTCCCTGTTGCTTTAGGTCGCTGCAGTGCGGGGACACCCTTGAAGTTTGCTGAATTGGCTTTCTCCAGTCTACCTTTTGTCACAGGGGTATGAAAGGAAAGGTAACATCATTTGTCCTAAATGAATCATCACCTGGAATAAAAGTTTGAACTTGAGTCCTCTATTATATTCCCCAGCCAGGGATGACTTTGAGCAAATGGATGTCCCTCCAATTCCCTGGGGAAGCACTTTACTCACAGGCCTCTTATCATTTAAATACACAGGTAGCACTTGGCTTCCTCTGACCGGGCTTGAGCCCGGGCTGTGCTCACAGCTGCCCGACTCCTGCACGCCCCTCATTCCTGGAGTGGGACCAGCACAGCTGTTTCCTCTGTGCCTTCCTCATCGCTGCCTGGAAATCTCAAGGGCAATGATGTTTTGTAAATACCAAGTTAGTGGTGGCCGTGGTGTGCAAAAATTTGGGGATAAAAGCAGTTCAGTTCATGATTGAATAAAGCAGGGATTGGCTCTTCTTCCAAAGAGCCCACACAGGAAATTTGGAAGAGGAAGCTACATTTTATCAAAACTCAGTCCGTGGGGGCTTTAAGGCAGGCGGCCTGCGAAGGACACTCCAGTCCAGCCAGCCAGCGAAGGCCTCTCTTCACTAGACGGTGTACGTGGGGAACCTGCATGAAGTCCACCTGCTTTCAGCCTTTCTTACGCCCCACCTGCTTCTAGCCCTGGTCTAGGGGTGGGCTCCTCATTCAAGCTTGAACTCAGGGAGGATTTGAGTGCCCCAGGCCTTGTTGGGCATCAGTGAACATCACCATGAGATTCCCATGTTTCAAAGAGTCGGAAGGCGAGTGGGGAGCCGTCTGTGAATTGCCAACCGGCTGTGTGGGGCCCTGGGAGTCAGAGCCTGCTGAGAGCAGACTCCCACCAAGGCCCGAGCAAGTGCAGAGCCTCCTGTGCTTTGTTGTGAGTTGGAGTTAACAGCAGCGCCCACGGCATGCAGTTATTGTGACGACTTAACGAAACGATGTGAAGTGAGGGCTTAGCGTTGTTACAGGCCAATGATTATTCTCCACGGCATGCAGTTATTGTGACGACTTAACGAAACGACGTGAAGTGAGGGCTTAGCGTTGTTACAGGCCTATGACTATTTTTTTTTTTTAAATAAAGTATATATTTTTAGCTCCAAGGGTTAATATGCTCATGAGGACAGGTTGAGAACTACAGCGTGTGTACAGTTCATATGTCTTTTATTGAAACATAATTACTTGTGTGACTTTATGAAAAGTTTAAGATTTTAAAACTCCAAGTAAAATCCTTGGCAGAAGGTTATTAGCTTCATATCTGATAGTGATGGTGATCCTGGTTAATGATGGAACTAGAAACCCTGAAAAATGGGCCTGTTACATCCTTAAAATAGAAGAAGAGGCTGGAACATGGTTTTCAGGTTAAGAAGGAGAGAAAAGATGCTGAAAATGAAGGCGTGGGCTGCTCCGTGTCGACCACCTCCTCTCCCCCCTTCCCTCCTGTCCCCGAGAGCAGGGCTGCTGTGAGACGCTGCATCATTGAAGACCGAGGTCTCTCCCGCAGCACGTCCAAAGATCGTAGGTCACATCAGCTGTGACTTAACCCTGACCCATGGCTTTGCATGTGGGGCTGCTTTAGAAACAGCTGCTCTCTGTATTCCATTAAAATAAAAAACCTAGTTAACACGATGAGTTCATAGTTTCGTAGATTTCCTCTCAGTGTCTGAGCTTTGGAATGATGAGTCAGCAGATGTTTTAATACTCTTGTGCACTTAAATTAGATGCCAGTGGGATACAGGAGGAGCCGAGCTGTAAGGAAACAGCAAAGGTATGCAAGTCGAGGACCCTTTCAGTTGTTACCAGGACAAGTATTTGTAGTCATGGCTTCAGAGGCCACTTGTTGGGCGCCTCTGGCTGACTGCCATTGCTCTAGCTCTTGGCCATGGTCTGTTGCCTGTTAAAGTGTTTGCAATAGTCAGAGGGGCCTGAGACCCAGATTTTTGTACTCATCTTGTTCGTGGGGTTCTTTTGTCAGTGGCGATGTGGCACGGCAGATGGCATTTTCCAGGGACGGCTGTGAAACTGTCCCCCATCCCGCATGCCCAGCTGACAACACGACCTTGACTGTCCTCCCCAAATATCTCTCCTCTTGGACCTGGGAAGTCCTTTGTGATGGTCTCAACCAGCAGAGGTGACAGAAGTCAGTCACACTACATAACGTTTGAGGCAAGACCGTAAAAGTGCCATGTGCGTCTGCATTGCCCCCTTGGGTGCTGACTCCTGGAACCCAGCCACCGTGCTGTGGGAGCCCTGCCTTGCCGTGCGGAGACCATGCGTAGAGTCCATGTGTAGGTGCCCAGGGACAGCCAGTGCCAGCCTCCAGGCTCTGGACACCTCCAGATATTCCACACCCACATGGCAATCACCCCCGGCTGAGGCCGCGGGCACTGTAGAGCCCAACCATTTCCACTGGACTCCACCTGAATGTCTGAACCCAGGACAACAAAATGGTGGTTTTATACCCCAAAGGTTTGGGGTGGTTTGTTTTGGAGCATTAATAATGACTGGGAGAGAGAGAGAGAGAGAGACACACACACACACACACATCTGAGTGGGATCTCCCTCCACATTTGTTTTTTTGGGAGCATGAAGCATGACCTCATGAACTGTTTTAGCTTGTCTCCCAGCTAGAAAGGAAGTGGCACTGTCAGCTTAAAGAGAGGGTAGAGCAGCGGTTCTCAACCTGTGGGTCGCGACCCCTTTGGCGGTCAAACGACCCTTTCACAGGGGTCGCCTAAGACCATCCTGCATATCAGATATTTACATTACGATTCATAACAGTAGCAACATTACAGTTATGAAGTAGCAACAAAAATAATTTTATGGTTGGGTCACAACATGAGGAACTGTATTTAAAGGGCCAGAAGGTTGAGAACCACTGGGGTAGAGGAAGGTTGTGTTGGACTCACCTTCTCTTGGTTCTGTACTATTATTAGAAACAAAAAAAGTGAGAATTTATTCCAGGCTGTTGGTAGGCTCACCTTAAAAACAGAAGGCATTTGGTCTCCTGACACCCCATAGACCTGTGTGTGCCGGTCCTTTCATAGCTTCCTACCCATGATGCATTCTCCAAGCCTGATTCACTGTGTGTTCGGTAAAGAACACTTTCTGCTCAAGAGTCTTGGGCCTTAGCGGTCTCCTCACCTGTTGGGCTTATCGTGCAGAAACCCACACCCAGAACGGAGTGACTTGCTGAGTTCCCACAGCTCCGAAGTGGCTGGGCTCAGGCTGGGCTCCGGCTCCTGGCTCCTGGCTCCCAGCCGGCGCGTTCCCGGCACCACACTGTCCTTCAGGAAGGTGTGGCCAAAGCTGGGCTTGTGTCAATAAAGGCTCTATGTCCACAGGACTCCTGGGAACTAGTGTATTCCTTTCTTTCCTAGCCATTAAGAAAGCTGTATCTGTCTGTGAGTGATAGAAACAAATAATAGGACAGTAGATTCCCCCTTCTTCTGTAATGAATAGCTTTCTCTCATGCCTGTCCCTTTAACCTCAGGAATCCACCGGGCAAACCAGCACTTTCCCTCACACTGTGGCTGGATTGCCATTGCGGTCCTGTGTCCTGTGTTCAGGCACAGAGCGAGGCGGTGGGGAAGGGAGGGAGGAAGGAAGAGTCCGTGTGCATGGCCTGCCTGCGATGCTGGGGTCCCGCAAAGGCCTTTGCTGTTTTGCATCAACTGTCCTGTTCATCTTCACAGTTCACGGATATGAAAGCTATCCTTTCTTCTTTCATTTGTCCATGGCGGACAGGTCAAACTAGTTCAAGGGGACGTTTTCCCTAATAATGAAGATGGAGCTAATTCATTCATATTCATATTTCTCTCTCTCTCTCTCTCGTTAATCCCAGCCCCGTACTAATTTTCCTTTAGTGTCAATCATTAGATGTAATTTACCTGCCTGGGCAAATGGCCCTTCCTGTGCCATGTGAGTGTCCAGAGAGGCCAGCTTTGAAGTGTAGGGAGTCAGAGGCAACACTTTTACAAAATAGTCCGCATGGGGATGGGGGAGGACCCAGTCATGCTGGAGAATACCCAGCTCTTCCCCTCCTTCAAATGTCTTCAAAACAGGCCCTCGTTCTTGCCTAAGACCTGAGTCCTTACAAATGAAATGGGAGATGTAGTATTGTCTTCTGCATATTTGCATCCAAAGGAAACAAAATGTCAAGTGACTGAAGTTGGTAGTTTAGGGGATTCTTTATTATAGAGATATTCAACTGACTGGATCTCACCTCCCCCAGGCTAACATTTTTTTCTGCCAATTTGCCCTTTGTTTCCAAAAATACTAATTACACATGCTTTCTTTCTAAGTAATTATTGCAGGCGATGTTTTATCTGAGGAGAACTAATGCGAGAACCTGTCCTGGCAGGCTGTCTCTGTGGTCTCTGTGCTGGCCTTTTGTTCTTTTGTTTGTTTTGTATTTTGGAATATATTGTTTATTGATTTAAGAGAGGAAGGGAGAGGGAGAGAGAGATAGAAACATCAATGATGAGAGAGAATCATTGGTCGGCTGCCTCCTGCACGCCCCCTACTGGGGATTGAGCCTGCAACCTGGGCACGTGCCCTTGACCAGAATCTAACCCGGCACCCTTCAGTCCACAGGCTGATGCTCTATCCACTGAGCCAAACCAGCTAGGGCTCTTGTGTTGTTGTTTTTTTAATCCTTACTCAACAATATATATATATATATATATTTTGACTTTTACAGATAGTGGAAGGTTGTTTTTTTAATCCTTACTCAACAATATATATATATTTTTTTACTTTTACAGATAGTGGAAGGAGAGGGGGAGACAGAGAGAAACACATATGTGAGAGAGAGACATTGATTGGTTGCCTCCCATATGCCCTCGACCAGGGCTGTGAGCCTGCAACTGAGGCATGAGTCCTTGACCTGAATCGAACCCGGGATCCTTCAGTCCACAGGCCTGCGCTCTGTCCACTGAGCCAGATCGGCCTTTTGTTCTTACTCCATGACACAGGCGGCAGGCCTGGCAGGGGCTTCCGAGGGCTGAGCGCTGGGGGACTCGCAGGACTTGAGGCAGGAGGCTGCTCATCACCCTGAGCTTTCTGTTGGGAAGAGTACAGAGGCTCCGGGAAGGCTCGGACCTTGACAGCCCTCATAACAGCTAGCTCTTTGTTTTATATGCACGAGAGCCTGCGATGTCCATCTTTTTCTAAGGGCTTTCACAGCTTGGCCTGTGGGCGAGCAATTATTCTATTAAAATTGGCACAGATGTCCAAAATTTTCCATCGTTCTGCAGACTCCTTGTTTTTGATTAGCAGACACACTAGTCTGAACGGGACAGGAGCAGAAGCTGAAGGGCAGGTAGGAGCAGTCCTGCAGGCGCTGATTAGAGAAGTCGCTGCATCTCCAGCACCAGAGCAGGTCACCTTCATAGCGCCTCACCCAGGCTGCCTGCACCTCCGCAGCCGCGATTCCTCTGTCCACGGGATCACTGGGATGATTAAATGAAACAGTGGGTGTGAAGCCCTTTAGGCAGGACCGGGCATGTAATGGATTCCCATTGAAGTTGGTGGACTGAGAGAAGAAATAGTTGCTGACCTTTTATAACGGCCTCATGTGAAAGATTTAGCCCATGAGACAGGGTATTGCCCCGTCGCTGGCAGGGAATGAACGTTTACAAGGAGCCCACCACAGGCCTGGTGCCGTCTTGCCCCCCTGAGGAGGCCTGGAGGCCAGCCTGCGTCTCAGCCACCTGCTTCCTTACTGCCATGCTGCACTCCAGTTTGCACACCTTGCGTCTCGTCTGGTGCCTTTGGATGGTCTTAGGTTTATTCCCCACAAGGCCCATCCTGTGCCATTATTAGAAGTATCAGAGTGTGTGTACTGGGGGTATTTTTGTCTCAGTCAGTTTAGATGGGTTTTATTTTTAACCTACTTTTATTTCAGTAAGAAAGTTTAGCTGGGGTAGGAAAAAGAGAAGGGGAAGTAGGGATTAACACTGAACGTGACTTCCACCTCCCAACCTGGTTCCCTGACTCTCCCTGGAGTCCTTAAAAGGCTCTTGGGGAAGGAATTTCAAGCTGTTTTCATTACTAAGAGCAAACCCCACTGGACAAGAGTACATTGTAAAGGTACGGTTACCTAGGTTAACTAAAAAGTCAGGTTTCTTTACTTTTAGGCGGAATTATCGCAGCTCGTTGGTCACTGGCTGTCTCAGGGCCAGACAAGTTACTCATTAGTTCAGTAGTCAGCGGGGGAGCGCCGACTTCTCAGGACTGGGCTGCGTTTGCAAAACATGATGCAATTAGTCCTTGACATAAGAGGATTGTGGACCGCTGGCATATGCTGTCATACCTTAAAAAGAAACTTAAAAACTTGGTAATAAGTAAGGGAATGAGCTGATATTACTGCATGCATCAAAAATTGATAGGAGCTTTCTGACATAGAAAAAATGATGGCCTTTCTGGGTGGCCTGGAAAACATTTTGAATTAATCTGAATTTTAGGTCATTAAAATATATATTAAAATAGACTTGTTTTATTCACTGAATATTTCACCATAAGGCTCTGGGTACTTTCATATTTTTTTCACACTTGGAGAAGGGGAAGGCATTGATAGATTTTAACCATCTGCCTATAGGAAATTTTGGTATTTCATATGCTTAGCACATTCAGATTAAGAATATCAATATCATAGATGGGAAACATATTGTTCTCAGATGTATTGGTCCTATCTCCCTTCTGTCTATCTGTCAATCCCCCCCCTCTCCCCTACTTGTAATTTCATTAAAAAGGGAATCTTTTATAGCCATTACCTTGAGGGATAAAGGGTAAGAAAGAAAAGATACTTATGAGCTGTAACTTGGTTTTACTCCATTTAGATGTGATTGTATTCTCTGCTAAGAAATGAAGCAGTTGTAAATACCATATGTAAGTGAGCTGTAGACCTACTTCCATTAAATGTTTCAAGTAATGGAAACACATCAACAGTAACCCTACAAAGCTATATGCCTTCAAAGTTTACAGCCTCCTTTTTACGAGCTTCAAGGTTTTTTGCACTAGATTAAAAAAAGTTGGTATCTTATGAGTTTAAAACTTTCATCAGCATTTTAGGAAAGAAGAGGGTAACAAAAACCAAACAAACCATCAGTGGTTTGAGTATAAGCTACAAATGGAAGAAGTAGTCCTGATCTTTTGGCTTCAGTAAAAACAGATCAGCCTTGGTCTCTTAAGTCTCAGTTTCTGAATAACACAAAGGAGTGGATTCTAAAGCAAAACCAGGCTTAAAACTTGATATGTTACAGAATTGTCACAATTAAAGTAATGGCTTTTGGAAGTACTAAGTATAGTGAATTTTTTTCATTGCTAATTGCTTTGTTACTTTGTGAATGACAAGTGAATTTGTTTAATTTGTTAAGCAGATATTTATTGAGGGCCGGCTGTAGGCTGTATTGGTCATCTATTGGCATAAGAATGCTTTGTAACAAATCACCTGAAACTCTGTGACATTGAGCATTAAGTAGTTATTCTCACACTCCTGGGTCTACAAATTCGTTGGGGAGCTATGTTCTGTCTCATTCTGGGTCCCAGGCTGGACAGGGCAGTGGGACCCGGGGCAGGTTCTTCTGCCATTAATTGAAGCTCCCTAGAGGGGCAAGCAGGCAGGCACAGGTGCAGACAGTGAAGCTGGTCTGGGAGTGGACATGACACAGCCATTTCAGCACATCTCCAAAGCACATCAGAGCGGGCATGACACAGCCATTTCAGCACATATCCAAAGCACATCAGAGCGGCATATTCCTTCTGCAGAGGCTGGAGGAGGAGGAAGAACATTTGCCAAAACTAATCTAGTCCACCACACGAGTATTTACCATTTCCTGGGAGACTAGAGTTATCGCGGTGAACAAGATCAATGAAGTCCTTCCTCTCATGGGTCTTACCTTCTCTTTTGGAGGGTCGGGGTGGAGGGAAAAGAAGACAGTAAAAAAGCAACCAGCTGAACAAGATGATTTCAGAGAGTGGGCAGGGTGATGTGGTAGCGCATGACTGGGTGGAATATAGTCATATACGTCATATTTTGTCATTTTTATTGAGTTCTTTAGGGCTGATGTTCTTTCCTTGCTAGTAACATTGCTATAGTTACATATATTACGTTGGCAGATCTGAACTTTGGTCTGTGGATAGTTGGAGGTTTTGGTGGTTTGGATCTTCTATGAAGTTTTACAAAACACATGGTGGTTAGTGTAAGTGAAGACATCTGATGTCCATCAAGAGGGGGGTCTGTACAAATGCACGTTTTTAAGTGCCCCCTAGATCGGACACTGTGGTCTAGGATAGTGGTTCTCAACCTTCTGGCCCTTTAAATACAGTTCCTCATGTTGTGACCCAACCATAAAATTATTTTCGTTGCTACTTCGTAACTGTAATGTTGCTACTGTTATGAATCGTAATGTAAATATCTGATATGCAGGATGGTCTTAGGCGACCCCTGTGAATGGGTCGTTCGACCGCCAAAGGGGTCGCGACCCACAGGTTGAGAACCGCTGGTCTAGGATGTGTCAAGTGCTGGCGGCTACATAGTCTGCAGAAGAAAATCTAAGGAATCATTATACCCCAATTAAATTTCTGCCTCCACTGAGCAGATTGAGGAGCCAGTAGGCCGATGGTTTTCAAAGCTGTGAGAAATTGGGACTAGAACACCTAACAAGGTGTGTGCTGAGGATGACATCATGGAACTGTGTATGTTAACACAGGAGTTGCTTGTTAAGATGCGGGCAAGCTAGGCCCTGGATGTGTGAACCTTTCACCCTGGCTGGCTGGGGCCCTCTCACAGTTCAGGATGCTGATGCCATCGGAAAGAACGCAGAAGGAGTGGGAGAACGCTTCCTGAGTTCCCAGCCCTCCGACCGTCCCAGGTGTCCCACCCGAGCTGGAGTGTCTCTTGCTTCACCTGGCAGAGTGCTCCTGGCTCAGAACAGGAAGTGTGGGCGTTCTCCACCCAACCTTGACAGCAGGAGTGGAAGCAAAGCTGGAGGAGGCGGACTTCGCTTTTGGTTTTCAGACTGTCAGACTGGGAGGCTAACTTTAAGTTGGAGAATTTTTCCCCCTTCGTCTTTCATTTATAGTTATCACTAAGTATGTTAACACAGGAGTTGCTTGTTAAGATGCGGGCAAGCTAGGCCCTGGATGTGTGAACCTTTCACCCTGGCTGGCTGGGGCCCTCTCACAGTTCAGGATGCTGATGCCATCGGAAAGAACGCAGAAGGAGTGGGAGAACGCTTCCTGAGTTCCCAGCCCTCCGACCGTCCCAGGTGTCCCACCCGAGCTGGAGTGTCTCTTGCTTCACCTGGCAGAGTGCTCCTGGCTCAGAACAGGAAGTGTGGGCGTTCTCCACCCAACCTTGACAGCAGGAGTGGAAGCAAAGCTGGAGGAGGCGGACTTCGCTTTTGGTTTTCAGACTGTCAGACTGGGAGGCTAACTTTAAGTTGGAGAATTTTTTCCCCCTTCGTCTTTCATTTATAGTTATCACTAAATATATTCCAACGATGGGAAATTATGGCTTTTTACTTGCCATTTGGCAGCTGTGCCTGTATCTCTTTTTTAGTGTTTGGTGTATATTTTAAATTCAGTTAGATTTGAATGGAGGGAAATTATGAGCCTTAAAGTTGTCTCACTGTTAATTTAGGTTAGCTGCAGTATAAAAAGACAAGTTAGAATAGTAGCTAGCAATTATTGAGAGCTTATTGGGTGCCTTGTCCCAGAGGAAGCACTTGACAGATGTGGTATCTCTCTCTCTCTCTTTTTTTTTTTTTATCCTTCTAACCACCCTGTGAGGTGGGTGCCATTATTATCCCATAATATAGATGAGGAAGCTGAGGCTCAGGGAAGTTCAGCAATTGCCCCAGGTTACCTAGCTAATGAAGGGCAGGTCCTGGATTCCAATCCACCCCTGCATGCTCCGGGGCCCAAATATTTAGAGCTCTAGTTATTTATTTTATTTTTTTTAGAAAGAAGAGGAGCCTGTTGAATTGGTGCACATACTTTTATCTGAAAAAATCCATTCCCAGGATTCCCAGAGCATGAGCTTAGGTAGACATGGAGTGCCATGGAAACGATCGCACCTGAGTAATTACAAATGGGACTAGAAGGCCCCACGGAGCCGTGCACGCTCAGCTGGAAGCGATTATGGGAGGTTGTTAAGTTTGCTGTTTTAGGAATGTGCTTGCTGGTCTGTTATTTTCCCTCCTTTCCTGACTATAGCTGGAGTCGGATTGGAATTAATTGTTCGGGGCCTGGTAACTAACTTTGGATCCGACCCCATCTCTATGGAACCTGAGGGAGGCCGTAAATCCCTCCAGGGACAGTGCATGAAGAGATGTCTTCTTGTTTCTGTCAGTAGTTCTGTTTAAAAGGTATTTTTAATTTCTAATTAACTTGAGCGTTCAGTGGGACCAGATCTGGTTTTTATTTTCTCGGCTGCTCTGTGTTGGGACAGCTCCAGCCACTTACCTACTAACGACGCATTGTAATTATTAGCTCTGGCTGGGCCCCTCTGGACAGGCACTGTCGGGTAGCCCGTCCATCCCAAGGCCATATTGCGTTTGTTATTTATGTGGCTGCTTATCGCAGGGCCTTTGTGAAATGTGTTTCTTGTTGTCTGTCTGCACCGTGGAGAAGCCAAAGCTCAGTGACTCATCAGAGGGGCATGGGTCCTCCCGTGCTTGTCTGGGGCCTGCAGCGTGTAAGCGTTGGGGATCCTTGGGGAACAACACAGTATTCCTGCCCCCAGAAACTTACACAATAGTCCCTCCTTGTCCACGGGGTTACGCTCCCAGACCCCCAGTGGATGCTTGAAACTGAACCCTATATAGATTGTTTTTCCCTATACGCACATACACTTCTATTTTAAAGTTTAATTTGTAAGTTAGGCACAGTAAAAGATTAACAACAATAATAACAAAACAGTTGTAACAATATACTGTAGTAAAAGTTATATGAACGTGGTCTCTCAAACACCTTATTGTATTGTCCTCACGCTTCTTCTTGTGATGATGTGAGATGACACAATGCCTATGTGATGAGAGGAAGTGAGAGACTCAAAAAGGCACACAATTTAAAGCGTATGAATTGTTTATTTCTGGAGTTTTCCATTGAATGTTTTCGGACCATGGTTGACCATAAGTAGCTGAAACCGTGGACAAGTGGGGACTACTGCAGGTCGATGAAGGAGCTTCCCGTCCAAGAACTGCAAGCCCCTCACATTTAGCACTTGACTTTGTAAGCATTCCTGATCAGCTGCGAGAGCCATTCTAGCTGGGACCCAGGCCTGTGAGTGTAGGGGCCTGGTGCTTGGGTGCTGCAGCCCAGGCAGATGCCATCGGGAGTCAAGACAGCATCCTGCTGCGTGCTGTTCAAATTCCGAATTGAGAATTGGGGGAAATAATGAAATGGTGGTTGTTTGTTCTAAGCCACTAAGCTTTGTGTAGTTTGGTATAAAAATAAATTCATTTGGGACATGTTTAGGCAGCACCATGTGGGGGACCAGCACTGGGCTGGTCTCTCCTGCAGGGATCTTAGTGTGCCAGTGTGGGTAGGAAGAAAGATATTCCATACATTTTTAAAGCTAAAAATACTTTAAAAAGGAAAGTGGGTTTTTCACTGGATGCTGAGTTCTAGAGCATTTTGTGTTGAAAGCATTTGTTTACCTGCCTCCCAGCTGTGGGTTGTTCTGTCTCTTTCCTGAGATGATAAACTTCTTCAGGATGGGCAGGGAATTGCCTTTGTCCTGTGAGCAGGGAGCACGACTGGGGACTGAGCATGGATCTTGCAGCCAGGGGGGATTTGGTTGGGGTTTACTACCTGTGTGACTTGGGAGAATTTTACTTGTCTACCTGAAGAGGGGTGTGTGTGTGTGTGTGTGTGTGTGTGTGTGTGTCTGAGTCTAAGAATATGCAATTTCTCAATCTCTCAACTACAGGTAACATTTACCTCGTGGAATCTGAACATTATGTTAGATGATGCAGTGTAGGGTCTGATGAGATGATATTTGAACTTCCTAACTCACAGGCTCGCTGTGATCGAATTTCATTCAATTTGATCAGAATAATGAAGTGTCTCCCAAGGGTGAAAGGGCTGCTGTGGTGAACAACTGCTTGGGTCCAAGTGTGCTTGGCACCCGGCTAATGCCCGGCAAGCATGTGTGACTGAATGACTGATGTGTGGTCTACTTGGACGTAAGTTATTCCTGGCCAGTAGGTGTTCAGCAGGGCTTCTTGGTGCTGATTGCCTGTGACTCACCAGCCTCTAGCTACCCGGGTTCTTGTTCTGTCAATGTGCGGCCACACCCTGTGGAATAGTAGGCAGCACTGTCAGTTGCAAGTGTCTTTGGGGAAACTGACATCAGATGGGTTGCCGGTAAAATCGTGTGAAGTAATAACCAAATTAGTAATGTGTCATTATGACCAACTCCATAGGGTCTGTTGTAGTTGTGCTCCGTTAAATGGGATGTTTGGTTAGATGTTCATTTCCCTCCTGGAACATCTGGGAATAAAGCTGAGATGATGGCCAAACTCTTGGAAAGAGAAGGGAATTTGTGAAAAACTGATAATGAATATGCCCTTCCTTCAGTTGGTCTACTCGCTGGCCTGGAAGGGTTGATGTTGTTTCGAGTTTTGCTACTTGAAATGTGGTCCATGGACTGACCGGCATTGGTATTTAATAAGCCTGAGAGCTTATTAAATACAGAATCCCTGTCCCCTTCCCAGACCTGCTAGATGAGAATTTTCATGTTATCAAGGTCCCCGGTGATGCCTTGACGCAGTAAACCTGGGCTTGGGAGGTTGATTGGGAAGCTATGGTTAGATGGTCCTTATATAGTGAGGCGATGACTTAAAGGAGAAGTGTTACTTTTAGGCAGGCAAGACACAACCACTACTACACAATGAGCTTTGATCACAAAGCTGCGCACTGTTCTGGCTCAGGTTTTCTTCAGGACTCAGTCCATGCTACTTCATTACAGATATGAAAGATGGTGCTCAGGACCTGGGAAAGGAGAGCAAATGCTTGTGCTGAGTTATTCATGGGGTGAATGTCTCCATCAGGACACTGGTGAGGCAGTGTTTGCTTAAAAAAAATTTTTTTTAATTGAGTTTTAACTACCTCCCAGCTGTGGGTTGTTCTCTCTCTTTCCTTAGAGAGAGGAAGGGAGAGGGAGAGAGAAACATTGATGTGAGAACATAACATCAATCAGCTGCCTCCTGCACTCCCCCTACCACAGCGGTTCTCAACCTGTGGGTTGCGACCCCTTTGGCGGTCGAACGACACTTTCACAGGGGTCGCCTAAGACCATCCTGCATATCAGATATTTACATTACGATCCATAACAGTAGCAACATTACAGTTATGAAGTAGCAACGAAAATAATTTTATGGTTGGGTCACAACATGAGGAACTGTATTTAAAGGGCCAGAAGGTTGAGAACCGCAAGCCGAAACTTGGGCATGTACTCTGACTGGGAATTGAACCGGAAACCCTTCGGTGTACCTGATGATTGATGCCCATCCAACTGAGCCACACTGGCCAGGGTGAGGCAGTGTTTCCTTAACTGTGTAACTGGCTGTGTTATTCAAGAAATGGAAAGAGCTGACCTTTACGAAGTGCCTGTTGTACATCAGTTAGTGTACAAGGCACATCTGTACCTTGTTTCCTTCAGTCCTCTGACACCTTCGTGAGGCTGTGGAGGTTTCGTGAAGTTAACTTGTGGATCAAACACTACATCTCCGTGGCACCTACCCCTACTGCCATCACTCTGCACACGTCTTCTTTCTCATAGCATTGGGATTGATTTTTAAAACTGATATCAACCTTCAATATAGGGAAGAATCCAACTAAGAGAAGAGTCTACAACCAAACTCATATTGATTGGTCATAGCAAAGTCTGAGAGGTAGTGGTTGGTAAATATTTGAATTTCATTGCCCCAGAAGCAGGCCAGGAGGCAGTCTGCTAGGATGAGCTCATCCAAGCTATTGCTTCATTTTCCTGGGAACGAGAGAAAGGGATGTCTCGTGCTGCGTTTCCAACACCTGCATTTCATAAATATACCGAAGCCGCAGAGAAACACATTTCTGATGCCACTGGACAAGAACAGCGACACATGGCATCTCAAGCAAAGTCCTCAATTGTGAGTCGCTTGTAAAGCACCTGCACAACGTTGCCCCACTCATATTGTCACTGTGTATGCAACTGACCTGTTTCCTATGACTGATTCACTTAAAAAGCTAAATGTATTT
Source organism: Myotis brandtii (assembly GCF_000412655.1). Lineage (NCBI taxonomy): Eukaryota > Metazoa > Chordata > Mammalia > Chiroptera > Vespertilionidae > Myotis > Myotis brandtii. The sequence continues at coordinate 1,486,508 of NW_005355000.1, read as the reverse complement.
TATATCACAGTCGTAAGTGGAAACCTGCACTGTTTGCCATGATTATAATAACACATATGAATCCAGGCTTCTGAGCCTGAGTCCTGTCATCCCTTCATTAAGGTGGACAGTTAAGCAACCAATGCGAGGTGGAAAAATCCTACAGTTCCAACCCGTGACCTCAGATCCAAAATGGGAAGGGTTGAAAGAGGATTGCAAAGGAAGTCATTTTCTCAAAATGTAACTCACTGTTACTTGTTTCTGGGTCTGTGTACCATCTAAGTTCCTCTGTACCTTGGCAGCTATGACTGAAGAGAAGCAAGTTTTCATAGTTGGAATTCTCTTTCCAGAGCCACCTCTGAGCAAGCTGTCGTTCGCAGCACTTGGGCTTCAGGAGAGCTTACTGTGCTGAGCGAATGCTTGCCGGGCCTGTGGTAGAGGCAGACTGGCTCCCAGATCACAGCATCCTGGCAGCTGAATCTGAAGAGTGAAACATGACAGCTACGCTCCTGGGGCTTAGAAGCCTCAGCTAAATGAGGAGAGGCCTTTCTTTGCCGGGCAGCCTTAGCAGGTGGCACCATTATTAAGGGATTTGTAGTTCTTTCTAAAGCAGGGGTGGGGAACATCAGGCCTCGGGCTGTATAAGGCTGAGAAATCATTTGGTCTGGGCCTGCCACGGCATTAGGGGTGAGTTAATTAAAGGTTAATAATATAGCAGGCTAATTTTTAAGTGGATAATTTTGTGTGGCCCTCGAATGGTGTTATAAATATGAAAATGGCCCTTGGCAGAAAAAATTGTTCTAAAGGAACAAGACTGAGCAGTTGATTTCGATGTTGGTCTTCCACCAGTAACCTCCTCAATCTTTAACTTTTCTATTTCTGCCCGTGGTGCAACGCCTAGTGCCCACCTACCAGCCATTGATAGGACTTGGAGCAAAATGCAGAATTGGCTTTGTCAGGGTTGGTTCTCGCTCGCTCCTCTCTTCCCTGCCTCACTCGGTCACTGCAGGTCCTGCAGGGTCCTCCTCTGCGCCTGCTTCTTCCTTCCCACCCCCAGCAGAACCCCCTGCAGTGTTCGTCACTAGGTAGCTAGACGTTGCTCATCCTTGAGCTGCCTTTAGGATGCCTTCTTATCTGTGTTCCACCTGTCCTAGGTTTTATATATTTTTTCAATCAAATGCTTTTTACACTTCATGTAAAAATATGTAAAATGATCAGATTTATATGACAGCTAACTTTTTCTAATTACTCACTAAAATGAACTCACAACTGTTAACATTTTAAAAAACTGTACCTTGCCCATATACTATTGGGACAACCTTTGGCCTACAGCAGTGGTTCTCAGCTGAAGCATAACATTAGAATCTTGGGGGTGGGGGAGATAGTAAAAAAGCCCGATGTTCGAAGCTTCTCCAATTAGGTCAGAATTTCTGGGAGTGGGATATAGGCATAGAGAGTTTTTCCAAAAAGTTTCTCGGAAGAGTCTAGTGTGCAGCCAAAATGGAAAACACTGAGCTCAGAATATGGCCAAACAGTCCTGCTATCTTTAGTGTCCACCCATTTTAACCCATACTTTACTCTGTTTCTATATTAATCCCCTTAAAAGTGTCTTTTTCGAGACTTAATGGTTAGGCAGAAACCATCACGGTGCTCTGGATAGTGCCAGCACCCGGGACATTTTAGTTGCATAGTTTTGTGATAGGGCATTGGATGGAAGTGGGCAGACTTGCGTTCTAGGCTCAGTTCTGCCACATAGTGCCTTGGGGATTACAGGTAATTGACTACATCTTTCTGAGCCGTGATTCAGTTTGTTGTCACATGGAGAGACTAATGTCTACCATCAATATTTCCCAGAGTAAAGTTAGGGTCCAATGAGAAAATGTATTTTTAAAATTATTGTCAACTTTCTGCAGGGTACCATGACATATAACTATTATTATTAAGTCTGGGAAGATTTACAAATAGGAAAGAATTTGAGACTCTCTTTCACATTAGTGGTGATGATTTAAAAAATGACTTCTTGCTAATGATAATTGTGGAACATAGCCCACATTGCCACTCTGGGACTGCTTCTAGTCCTCAGACTGGGACAGCTGGGCTCGTCTTGCTGTTTGCAGACAGCACCTGCCAGCTACCCCTAAACAAAAGCACGGTCTGACTGCGGTGTCTAGAGGTAGGTGCCCTGTCGCTGTGTCTCCATGTGCTTTTGCCATGTGGGTTAGTCAGCTCTGGAGTTGCCTGCATTTGTGGGTGGAGTCCTGGGAAGTTGCACGCTTCCACATCATTGGTAGAAATCTTGCTTTGCAGCCGACGCTGGCTCAGCAGTGATGTGGGTGAAGGGACATCACACTCCCCATCTCCCACTGGAGTTAGGGGCTACCTGGATCCCCCCTTTACTACAGTCAGTTGCTAACATTGCCCAGAGCATAATTATGCCTGACTTAACCTTCAACTCGAAACTAGCTGGGGACTCTGGCTTTTGGGAACCATTGGCTGAAAAAAAGGGATCTCACAGACATAAACAAGTACCTTGAATTTGAAGACAAGCGTAGACTTGAGTGACCTGGATACGTTCCTGAATATTTCCATTACTTACCAACTTAGGATTTTTATTTGACTGGGATGTCATAAGTTCACAGTAATAAACTGAAAAGTTGAGAAGTTTTTTTTTCTTTCAAACGTTAAAATAAGTGTCCAGATAAAAACTTACACCTGCCTTATGTCTTCAATGCATTTTCAGATCCATGATCTCATTTCATTATAACAAAGTGAGGTAATAGGGAAAGGAATTTTCCTCATTTGATACCAGTAAATGGTGATGGCAGCTAAGGTTTAGCTTTAAGGGAGTTGGAAGATTAACGTTTTGAGTCCTGGGTCCTATCACTTATTAGTTGTGTGACATAGGCAAATGTCTTAGCTTTTCCGAGCCACAGTTTCATGGACTATAAGAACACAGTACGTGAGGACATGGAGAATAAAAGGATATCGTGGAAAACATGGGGACTTAGTGCAGAGTTGCTGATTCATAGCCGAGGTTCAGCCTGGCTCAGTGATGGTGAGAACTGGCACATGGGCCCCTCTTACCTTCTCTTATGTGTATGGTACTTACATGTAAATAATTACAATCACATGAAATAAAAGAATAAATTTAATTTCATAGTCACATTAGCCAACTTTCCAGAGCTCGGTGGCCGCACGTGGCTGGTGTCTAGCGTTGGACAGCCCGGCTGGGAAACATGCCGGGCGTCGCTGAAAGTGCTACCCGACGGGGCTGCTCTGGCAGGCAGGTGAGCTGTGCGGCCCATGGTGTGCCTTTTGGGGGCTTTGGTAAAATAAGGCCACGAAGAGGATGATCTTGGAGTTAGCTGACTTCCGGCTCTAATCTTTACTTCTCCACTAATGATCTGATTGACATGGGGCAACTGACTTAGCCTCTTTAAGCTTCAAATTGATCATCTGTAAAATTGGGATAGTAATAGCCGACTTAGGAACTTGTAAATGTTACATGAGACATGTACTAAATGCTCAAAAGATGGTGCATATCTTTTACATGTAGTTGAGTCCTTGCCCCAGTCTTGTAGGCATGGCCTCTGTCTGCCTTTAGGGTCCAGGTCTTTAAACTCTCCTGCATTGAGCACCTCCTGACCTGCCAGGAATGGCGAGCTTGACTGGAGTTTGGAACAAGCAGCGACAGGGGTATTTTCCTGCAGCGCTGTTTCGGCGGAGCTGTATTGACTCTGCAGAGCGGTGCCTGCACCTCTTGGCCCAGTTCCCTGGGCACCTGGCCTTTCCTAGTGGCTCTGGGGAGAGGGCTTGACTTAGAGAATTTCCGTGAGCTTTCAGCCCGAGACCAGCCTGCGGGTTCGTTCCCACCCTCTGCTTATCTCTAGGGCTACCCTGGGGCAATCTGAATGCTCCTGGTCTTGGGTGAGATTTCATATTCGAGGTGCAGCTTCAGAAAAAGGCAGGTTTCTGTTCTGTAACCTTTCTCTTCCTGGCCAGTGAGACAGGTCACAGCAGAGTTAGAGGCACTTGGGAGATTTCTATGGTGCGTTCATAAAGGGGAGAAATGCCAAAACACGGCTATATAAAGTGATGTCACATTTTAAATATTTATGTCTAATGCATGCGTAATATGCCATGTGGAGTGGCCACCGTTATTGGATAGTTATGGTTTCATAAACAATCTTCATTATCAATGTCTTGTAGCATGGATGACCCAGTAAAGGGGCTCGTGTGTGAAGGTGTAGTGAGTGTAGTGGAACTTCAGTCAGTCAGTAGGTTATAATCACTGTATTTAAACTCAGAACGAGAATCTGCCAGGAGCCTGAGGTTGAAGCCTGGGGACTAAAAGCCCTCAGGATAGGTCCTGAGAGTGCAAGGTTTATCATATAAATATGTTTTTAATTTTTTTAACAGCCAGGAACATGGGTATTTTAATGCATGGGGTTTTATAAAGAAGCGGAGAAGTCAGGAAACATCATAAAGAAAAAGTTGCTTGCTTTCCGACACAAATACAGGTGGGCAAAAGAAGGCTTACAGTTGTAAGTACGGGAAGCAGTTTATTCTTGCATTCTTTTGCGTTAATAAAGCTATTGTAACAACCAGAACCTGCGGGTCTTTTCCCATAGGAACACCTGTAAGCCTACCTTTGCCCACCCCTGCGTTTGCGTTTCTTTCTTATGTGGACATGTGACTTATTTCTCTCGTCTTGCTTTCAGCTTCAGTAGTTACTGACTATGGACCGCTGTCTGCTTTGAAGCTGTGAAAATTAAATGAAGTCCTTTTAGCCAGAGAATGTGGAGGCTAATGCCGTCTCCCAGGTCTCGGAAATGCCTTTCAAATCACTGCAACTCGGGACTTTGCTGTCTTTTAAAATTTGCTCACAGCATTTGGAGGAAAATCATTTGAGCAGATGAGATTTAGGTAGCATCATTCCAAATTTGAATCCTCTTCTAAATACAGCTTCTTTTAGGTAAATTTAGGTAAATATTCTGTTTTTAAAAAATCAAGCTGAACGCTTTGGTGGGCAGTCTTTTTTTTTCTTTCTATTTTTAAATCCTCACCTGAGGATGGATGGAGATATATTGATTTTTAGAGAGAGAGGAAGAGAGAGACAGAGAGGCGTCTATGTGAGAGAGAAACATAGATTGTTTGTCTCCTGTATGCACCCCAACCCAGGGAATCAAACCCATAACCTTTTGGTGTATGGGACAAAGCTCCAACCAGCTGGGCCATCCAGCCAGGGCTAGTGAGCAGTTTTAAATAAATAATTTCTCTGTCCTTCCTTCTTCATTATTCACGCAGGCCCTCACTCATGCAATTCCTAGTGTGGACGGAAACAGTAGTTGGAGCAGCCACTTCCTAGTGGGTACCTTTACCCGGTTACTTAACCTCCCTCTCTGCCTCAGTTTTTGGATTTGTAAAATGGGCGTGTTGGTTGGTACTAAGCCCGGAAGGTAAGTGCCATAGGTACAGTTTAGAAGGTGGGAGATTTAAATGTGCTAATGCATAGGAAGTGCTTGGAGTAGTACCTGGTGCCCAGGAAGTACTTCATATGTTGTCATTTATATTTGTTGCTATTATCATCCTCATTCTTTCATCCACTTGCTCCCTCATGCAGCAAATAGGAATTAAATGCTTTTCTAAAAGACAGTGTGCTGGGTACTGGGAATCTAGTGGTTAATAGAAAGATGGGGTTTTGCATTCATGGATACTGAACCTAGCATTCACTTATTATTTTTTAAATGTTTTCTTTACTTTTTAAAAGTTTTCTTTACTCAGAGGGAGGTGCTTAATGAAACTGTGATGGCCAATTTTCATGTTTATATCTCCCTTACCCCCTTTTTAAAAGCTTTAAAATAGTTTTTCCAAAATATACCATTGTGGTCTCAGGGTAATGTAGTGTTGTGGAGAGGAGGGGAGGTTTTACCTGTGTTTTGCAGATGGAGGAACTTTAGGACAGATAGTGGAAATTATTTTTATTTTTTAAAAGATGGAGCTATTTTATTTAGTGATTTCTGAGAGAGGAAAGGAGAGAGAGAAACATTGATGAGAGAGATCATTGATCAGCTGCCTCCTGTACGCCTCCTACTGGGGACCAAGCCCGAAACCTGACCAGGAATTGAACCAGGCGAACTCCTGGTGCATGGGAGGTTGCTCAACCAACTGAGCCACACCGACCCGGCAGATAGCGGAAATTCTTGTTTATGGTTAGGGTCAGAGTGGGGCTGAGGCCCAGGCCTCTTACCTCTGAGTCCTGTTCTCTACAGTAGCCCTTCCAACCCCACTTTGGTGCTGATGGCAAGTACAGTGTTTCCTCATTTACTGAGCGTGTCCCTTTGAAAGGCTTTGCGAGTCTCTTGAGTTCCATGATGAATTGGATCGCCATGCTCTCACCCTGAGCGTGTAACTAGAACATGCTGAGAGTGCTTCAGGAGCATGTGACAGACAGGTATTCTTAACATCATCGACACAGCAGGTGGCAGGTCAAGGAAAGTTTCCTGCAGGAAATGGCATTCAAGCCGAGACTTTATTCATGAACTTAATCTCTCTGACTAAGAATGGTCAAAGTGCCCATAGTTGGCAACTTGGTAAGGGATCATGTGGTCATATACAGGTGGCTACTTGGGGCTAATTGCTGTACAGGCACCTCCTTGTTGGAAATGTACATGATATGCAGTTGGGCAAAGTTGGGAATGGCATGTCTTTCTGAAGTTTCTGAAAATTCATGTAGATAGCACACTCCAAAGGGTTCAGTGGGATCAAAGATTATTGAAGTGAGTATAAGACTAATAAACTGTTTTAATTAGGACTCTCTTGCCTTTCCCTCCCTGGTACTTGGGAGGCTAAAATAAACTTTATTTCCAGTATTTGATTGTTTATTTACTAACTACCTGTTTGGAGGAAATGTCATATTGTCTCAGAACAGTGGGGGCTATGGTCTCAAGAGGGCAGTGAGTTCAGACAGTGAGTTGGTAGAGACCCAGTTTGGCTCACATGTTTTGCATCTCTGAATTCAGGTGAAAAGGATAGTGACATTGTGGGAAAACCAAGAGGACGGAAAACAGAAAATTGATACGTTAAAACTAAAACAGTTAAAATAGTGCCCATTTGAACATGCTCTGTGACGACCTAGATCCATAGTCAAGAAGCATGTAATAAATGTTGCAGATATTTGTAAAGACCCTCGTTCATAGATTCATGATCCTTCATTGACTTTTGGGTAATCAACTTAAGGGCAAGGGTATAGGGGAGGGAAGCAGATAGGTTAGATGTGCATACATCATTGGCCATTGACTCCCCATGCCCCTGGCAGACATGCTGACCAGTCATGCCACCTTTTCCCACCAGAGGTAGGAATTGGCACATGAAATGCAACCTATATGCTACTTATGACGTGTTTTTTTAAGTGATGTGGTCCAGATTTTACCCATATTAAATTAACTTTTTAAAAAATTATTGCCTTAGTAGAAGAATTGATATTTGAAGAGATCCTTAGGTTCAGCTGAAAAGATTCTATAAATACCTTCTCAAACCTATGCTAATTTTATCCGTAGATGAGTTGGGGTGTGCACCCAAATTTGTCTCTTGCATCTGAATCTGGGCCAATCTCGAAGCTCTATTATCAGAAGTATGTAATTAAGGTAAAGAGATTCGAACAGGCCAGCCAGTCCTAAAATTAGCTCTTGCTTTGATGTTCCCCAGGTGCAAATGCGCACATCCTTGGTCCTTCCACCTTCCCTGTGCTTGGTTCCTCTTTCTGAGGCTTTCAGCAAGTTTGCTTTTGGCTCAGATTTGGAGTTGATACTGTTTTCTCCTGTGGTTCATTAACCATATTTGAGGAGGCAATTGGAACCTGAGAAGCTTGTTTGTTTAAATATTCTTTTAAGGGTAGTGTGACACTACTTACCTTTAGCTCGTGATAGCCCAACAAGCTGTTTTGGTTTCTACTTCGAGTGTTATGTTGTATTCATTGACTGCCCTTTCTGTAGGTGAAGGTAGGCCATGCACTTAAGGGGTTGTGACCTTACCTGCCAAGGAATTCCAGCACAGCCACAAATTCCACTCCGGCTGCTTCGGGTGGAGCCCTCAGAGTCCCTGCCGTTACTCATGTTCAACCTGGGGCAAGTTCTGCCTGTGCTTTAGTATCCTGAGTAACACGGAGGTAATAGCAAGTACCTACCTCATACGGTTGTCATGGGGATTAAATTGCATGACATAGCAGAGATGAGTAAATCAACTGACACACGAAGCTTAAGATGTGAGCCATTAATCCAAAGAGATAGGACGTCAGGGCAGGCGCTTGCTTTGGGCGCAAACGTTGAGGGGCACCAACAACCACAATAATCAAGGTAATATTTTAAAAAAATGAGAATTAATAAAAAAGCTTATGATGAACAAAATATCAAGCGTTCAATACAGTCAGGATTCTACCCTGCCCTTGTACCCCCTCCCCTGCCTTACTCTTTGCACTGTAATCCCAGTCCTGGTGTTGGTTCAGGGATGCTCTTGCCCAGGGCCAAAGACTGGGCAGCTTTCTTAGGAATGGTGATCAGCGTGTACTGACCCCCTTTGGAGGCCAGGTAATCTTGAGTCACCAGCACATACTTTCAAGATGACTCTCTGGGACCAAGAGTGCAGGTGAACCCTGGGATGTTGCCGAGCTCATTTTGTAAGGAGACTGCTTCTGTGTCCTTGGCCTCATGGCCTGGTGCTAGGATCACCGAAGCTGGGCTGCCGCAGACTGGAGTACTTGGCTTGTCCTGTTAACACACAAGCTATTCACTACTATCAACTCCTTTGGACCCCATATCATTAAGTTTATTTTTAAAAAATTTTAAGGTTTTTTAAAACAATTTTTATGTATTGATTGATTTTAGAGGAGAGGAAGAGAGAGAAACATCAATTTGTTGTTCCACTTATTTATGCATTCTCTGGTTGATTCTTATATGTGTCCTGATTGGGGATCAAACATGCAACCTTGACGTATCCGAAAGATGCTCCAACCAACTGAGCTACCCGGCCAGGACTCATCAAGTTTATGAATGTAGCTGTTCTTTAGAGAGGTGAGGTATAATTTCCAGTTCTTAAGGTGACCTGCATTCTGAAAACAGAATAAGAACCAGGGAAAAAGAAAGAATATTCCAGAAGCACCGATTTTTGCTCATATTTCTGTGGGTATTTTAAGACTGTTGTGAAACAGAGAGGTGCACCATTAAAATTCCCTGAAGCGAAGAGAGCTATGAGTTTATAAGCACATCCCCAAAGAAGTTAATCAGGTTTCCATGGGGTTGCCGGGCTACGCTGCTCGGAGGAAAAATAATGCTACCCTGAGAGCAAGAATAGCTGAAACCACTCGTCCCAGTGAGCTCTCAGCCAGCTGCTCCCGAAGGAAACGAGGAAACGAGCTCGGCCGCTAGGAAGGTTTTTGTTGGATCGCGTTTTGATTAAGCAACAGGCTGCTTCCAGCCTGAGGAATGTGATCTCTGGAAGATAGAAATGTTATGGCCCAAATGGGAGCTGGAATAGCAGGAAGGGCTGGGAGGCTGAGGTTGTGCCTCGTTGGATAAATTACTGTAAGAAAATTGGACTGGGCTTAATGTTCAATTCTTATTTATTGTTCCAGAGATCTTTAGATTTTTGTGTATAGCTGTGGCAAACAAAACAAAACAAAACAAAAAACAACACAAACAAACAAACTGGCTGTTCTCTCTAACTTGATTCCTTTTTCTGGAATTAAAAAGAAAATGAGTCAGTGAAATGGATATTTGAATGGAGAGATGCTTTTTGAATCCTTCCCATCATTGCTCTGGGAGTGAAGTGATGTAGGGCTGAGTCACTGTGCTGTGTGATTTCAGATACACTTGCAGGGAAGACGCTGCGAGCACTGGTGGGGTGGATGGTAGGTCCCTGAGCTGGAAGGATTTGGGGCCAAGAGGAGGGAAGGAAGTGGGTTGTGTGTAGGAGGTGAGTGAGCTCCCTCCTCTCCTCAGCACTGGGCTCTGGCAGACTCAGCCCCGCAGACAGAGAAGGTCCTGCTTGCTGGGAAGGCAGTGGGAGGGATGGGTAGGAGCTGGGGTTCTGGAGCCACCCACTTCGGATCTGCATCCCAGCTTTACCACCTAGTGGCTGTGTGTTTGGCAGCATTACTTGCCCTCTGTGTGCTTTGGTGCGCTTACCTGTAAGATGAAGGTAATGTTACCTGCCTTGTCGGGTTGTGAGAACTAAGGTGCTTGAACTGTTCCTGGCACTGAATGTCTTATATAAAATATAAATCTTAGTTTTTATTAACTGCCATTACTATAGAACTTACCTTCTCAGGCGTACCCATGTGGCAGATAACAGGCATGTTGATGAGTCCATGCAGATAAAAATCACAGCTAGCGATGGGGATACGTGGGGTGCAGTGTGAGACAGGCTGTTCAGGAAGGCCCCTGGGAGGGAGGGGCGGGTATCTGAGTAGAACCTGGATTCCCAGGATGCCTATGGAGATCTGGGTGCAGAGGGAGAGGCACCAGCAAAGCCCCTGAGGCAGGAAAGAACACGTGTGAGGAAGAGCCAGAGGACCAGTGTGGCTGCGGTGGCACAGAAGTGGAATGCGGCTCAAAGACATGCCGTGCGGATCATGCTGGGCTTCGTGGATCTTGGCCATGAGCTTGGAGTTTATTGTAAAGGTGTTGGGCCTTCACTGAGCAGTGACATGATGCAGTCAGGTAGAGTGCCTGCAGGCTGAGGTCACAGCACTGGAGACCATGCTGACAACCTTCCCTGCATGGTGTGGGGGAGAGGGTGTCAGCAGACCGCAGGGTTAGATTCTGTGATGGCCTCTGGTCTCCTTTTCAGTGCTGAGCCGCCAGAAGCACAGAGTGAATGTATGTGAACCCATTGTTTCTAAGTGGACATTGAGCATCACTGAAGAGGCCCAGGGTGAAGTGCTTTAGTTGACATTTTGGTTTCCTAGAGTTGGAATTGGACAGATTGTTGCTGGAGCGGTTTCCACTTCTTGTTAACTTGAGATATTCAAACGCTTTCTACTTGGAAATACCTGTACGAGATGCCACGAAGAATGTTTGAGGATGCCCTGCGCCTGCTGTTTGTTTTGAACAAACACGAGTGAAAGTGCGATTTGAATGAGGGCAGGTAATACAGCTTCTGCTAATTTAGGGTCACGCTGCGCGGCTTCTAATGCCTCTTCTTGGTTCTGTCCTTCCAGCTAAGTGTGTTTCGATTGGTTCTTGTATGTAATTAAGTTTGGTTCAGAAGAGTAACAAAGCCAAGTGCAAGAGTAATGAACTCTAGATCGTGATAAAAGTTTTTTTTTACCATCAATAAACTCATCCGTGAGAAAGTCCTTTTAAATAAATTTTGCACG
>NW_005355000.1:1472645-1475141 GCF_000412655.1 Myotis brandtii | reverse complement strand
CCCCCCCCCCCCCCCCCCCGTTTAGTAATCATGTACAGTAAATGCCATCATTTGAAGGTGTTAGCGGTGATTGTTTCCACTGTGAGGACCTTCTGACTCAGCGACTCACACAGGGTCACACAGGCTGGCAAGGGAGGGGCAGCTGGGCGGACAGCCACAGAGACAGACACAGTGAGGTCACCAGGGCTCGGGCTTCTTAGCACTCAGAGAACTATGGTGAGACACTTGCAAAGGGCAGTTTTGAAGGAAGCAGGGTAGGAAGCAGCCAGAAATAAAGTCTGCCCTTTGCGTGGAGACCCTCTCATCCAGGGGCAACCGTGTTTAGCCTGACATTTGTTTCTCCTTAATTCCAGCTCAGAGATATAATTTTAAGTACTTTGCATTAATCCATGCTGGCCATTGTCACCATCCTCTGGAAACAGTTAAAGCGAAGAAGAACTTGCCAAGTAAGGTGACCCACGGGCGAGGTCTAGTCCTGGAAGAGTTTGGAATCTGGAGAGTCAACATCTGTCAGTTAGGACTTAAGTTTAGTCCAAGGCTGAGTGACACCTGATTATAAATGAAGGAGCGGAGAGAAACCAGCGCAAAGCTTTGGTGATGCAAAATCCACCTTCCAATTCAGACTTGGGTAATAAGGTGTTTCCGAAAAGTGTTTCCTTACTTTCAATGTTATTGCCTGTCGGGGCTAGAGGTAACAGACCATTTTGTGATCTAAACTTTATTTTATTTTTCTTCATTTAGGTCTAACCTGTGCTTTAGAAAAACAGAAACGCCACTTTTGAAATTTACCTTCTAGGCACTGATGTGTTTGCTGTGCCAAGTCCTGAGTTTTTAGGATGGAAATCAAGATTGCCATGAGTGGAAAACTAGGTAGCAAGAGCATGTCAGTCACTTTTGGAATAGGAAGAAAACCAAAGTTGATGTTTCTCATGGATAATGTAGATATATATTCTTTTATAGATACTACTCTTTTTATCTTGGTAAAGAGTAATGGTTCATATATGTTTTTGCAACTGAGCAAAAATAACTCTACCTGTGGTGCTGTGTCAAATTTTCATGGTCTTAGTTTGGCTCAGAATTTAGAAGATTTGATGATTTCTAACTTTACAGCCTCCAAGATGTTCCCCAATGATTGCTGCAGCCTGTTTTTCATACCCCCATACAGTCTTCTCACACTCTGAGTTGATTTGTGTGAACAATAGCATAGTGATGGCAGAAGTGATGGCATGCCACTTCTGAGATCATTATAAAAGACTTCCTTCTGGGCATATTTTCTCTCCCCACTCCCTCGAGTCCCTCACTTTGGAGGAAGCCATGTTGTGAACATCCCTGTGGAGAGGGACCGTGTGGTGTGGAACGGCAGCCCTGTCAGCAGCCATGGGAGTGAGCCTGCAAAAGTATCCTCCAGATCCTGTCCCTGGGGCGGGCTGCGGGGAAGCTCTGAGAGATCCTGACCCACAGCCACCCAGCGGAGCCTCTCTTGGATTCCGGACCCACAGAAACTGTGAGATACAATTAACATATAACATTATATTAGTTTAAAGTGTACGACATAAGGATTCAGTATTTGTATATATTGCAGAATAATCACCATGTGTAGTTAACATCTGTCACCATTATAATTTTTTGTGTGTGTTGAGGACTTTTTTTTAAGTATTGAGGACTTTTAAGATTTACTCTCTTAGCAACTTTCAAATATGCAACAGAGTATTATTAACTATATTCACCATGGTGTACATTACATCCCCAGGACTTCATTATTTTATAACTGGAAGTTTTACACCTTTTGACCACCTTTACCCATTTGCCCACCCTCCTAAAATGTTTGTTGTTTAAAGCCAATAAAACTGGGATGATTTGTTACACAGCAGTAGCTAACTACTACAACTGATAGCATAAGGTTGGTTAGTTTATCTACACACCCACCCTACCATCTGTCCATCCACCCATCCCATCCTGCACGCTTTCAACAAACGTTTGAGGACCCTACTCTGTTCTAGGACACTGAATAAATGCCACAATCCATGTTCTGAAGAAGCAAAATACCTAATTTTCTCCAATAAAACTATACTTGAATTCTACCTTGTCACTTTCCTAGAATTAAACTTGAGTTTTAAAAGTTAATAAATATTTAAAGAAAGTTTTACTTTTTTGAATCTTTTATAGAACAGGGAATAAGAAATGCCATTTTATTTAAACCACTAGGGACCCAGTGTACGAATTCATGCACCTTGAAAGGAACTGTGGGCCACGATGCTGCGGTGGGCACAGGGGTGGGTCTCGCCCCATCCTCTGTGCCCCCACCCAGCCCCTCCTGCTGCAGCTCCTGGTCCCCTGTCTGCTGGCAGTTCTGACGCCGCCGCTCCCACGCACTGAGCCGCTCCCACGCACTGAGCCGCTCCCATGCACTGACGGCACCGGCTCCACTCACACCCGCCCCTCAGGAGTAGGGGGAGGTGGAGAAGCCCTGAGGGGTGATCAGGGCCAGCAGCCGCC
>NW_005355000.1:1465397-1472588 GCF_000412655.1 Myotis brandtii | reverse complement strand
ATCGGGGCCGGCGCCGGGTGCCAGCAGCAGGTGTGAGTGGCGGCTCTGGCACCAGCTGCAGGTGTGAGTGGGTCGGTGCTGGCAGTGGGTGCGAGCGGCTGCTTTGGCGCCGGCAGCGGGTGCGAGCGCTGTGCGGGACTGCAGCACGCGGGAGCAAAGAATTTTCAGTAACCACCAGAGGCTCACCCTGATGACAGCGACTGGCGCCCCGCCTTGGTCTGGAGCCCCTGCTCACCTGCTCCACCATCCTGCTGTGGCCGATGCCGCCATGTGAATTAGCACAAAGTCCACAAATCAATGAGGTGGAGGTGAGATTCAAATCTAGATCTCAATGTCTTAGTTACTTTGCTATACAGAAATGTATGTGCTTGCTGGGTACAGCATGATTAGTGAGGGTACCCAAGAGGAAGCTATGTTGCGCTTCATAGCAGGGTACAAAGTTCGTTCCCTGGGGGGTGAAATTCCAAACCTTCTGCCTCCTTGGCCACTTGGTGCAGAGGTGAAGGGAAGCTGGGCGTGGAGCTGGGCCAAGCCCAGGGAAGCACATGGCAGGAAGCTGGGCAGGGCTCCCCCCAGCAGGATGCAGGAGGCCAGGCCGCCTGTCTGGTGGCAGCGAGGCTGCGCCTGAGTCAGCCTCATGCATCTGTGCATGATGACAGGGCTCCTGTGAGCCCGCTGAGTTTTCATGGTTTGGCTTTTTTTGAATTGCATAAACACATTTCTTGACTTGGATGCAGATTTAATTTCCTTTCTGGGTGAAGGGTCTCAGATAGTAGAGCATGTTGGCTGCCAGCTCAGAGTGCCTGCCAGGGGCTGCTGAAAGGAGAAATTTTAAAAGGAGAACATGGAGTGAGGCCTGAAGTGCTTCAGGGAGCATTTCAAATGGGATCCTTTTACAATCAGATGGTCTCCAGGGATGACACTGAGTTCTGAGAGGTGCCAGGATTTGTTTTCTCAGGTTCAGCACCACTTAAAACCATAAGCCACAGGTCCTCAAGAATGAAGCACAATTCCGCACGGGGCCGACCTTCTCTAAGGCTCTGAGGCCTGGTGGGCCTTCTAAATAACGATTCGTAAACGTGCATAATTCAGGGCATATTTAAAAACCGGATGTATTTATAAATCTAGAATGAAGCTGATTCTTAAGCACTCTTGTGGCAAGTATTCATTATTCTTTGACCATTTTCCAAGTGGTAAAGTCATGCCCATGGAAACTCACTGTATCAGGTAGTTCTTGCTACAAACCCGCTCTGTCACAAACTGCTCCCAAACCCATAGCCTACAAGGATGTCTTTCTCTCAGTCATAGGTTCGTGGGTGGCTTTTGTCAGGATGGTCTTGGTTCCAGAGTATGGGGTTGGGTTGGGATTTGCTGTATTTCTTTCCTCTTTCTTCTCTGACTAGCAGCTCCTCTGACATGTTCTGCTCATGGTGGACCGATCACCAGAGTGCAAGCGGGCTAGCTGGACTGCAAAAGCACATGTGAAGCCCCCATTTGTCATGCCTGGGGATGTTCATTGGCCAAAGCAGACTGCGTGGTCAAACACGCATTCCTGGTGCAGAGAGGCACACTCATCCAAGTCAGAAAGCACTGCAGAGTTCCGTGGCAGAGGGCATGGGTGTATAATTTTAAAACAGGAGTGGTATGAAGAGCCAAGAAAGCATTAAGCATTAAGGTTTTTCCTTCTCCCTGTCTTCCTCCCTACTTTCCTTTTATGGTATAATATAAATAACATTAAAATTGCCATTTTAACCATTTCTAAATGTACAGGTCTTTTTGTGGCATTAATTACATTCACATTGTTGTGCAACCATCACCATCATCCACCTACAGAACTTTTTCGTCTTTTCAAACACTAACTCCCTACTTCCTGCCCGCCCCAGCCCCAGGCAACTGCCATTCTGGTTTATATCTCAATGAATTTGACTACTCCGCATACCACATATAAATAGAATCATAAAATATTTATCTTTTGACTCGCTTACATCACTTAACATAATGTCTTCAAGATTCATCTGTTTGTCAAAATTTCCTTCCTTTTTGGGCTGAATAATACTCTATTATAAGTCTGTGTCAGATTTGTTTATCCATTCATCTATCAATAGACCCTTGGGTTTACTTCCATTTTCCTGATTCTTTTTTTAAAATAAATTTTTATTTTTCAGTTACAGTTGACATACAATTTTATATTAATTTTAGGTGTGAAACATAGTGATTAGACATTTATATAACTTACGAAGTGGTCACCCCAATAAATCTAATACCTTTCTGACACCATACATAGTTATTACAATATTATTGACTATATTCTCTACGCCATACTTTATATTCCCTGTGACTGTTTTGTAACTACCAATTTGAACTTCTTAATCCCTTTACTTTTTTCACCCACCCCTTCAACTTCCCCTCCCATCTGGCAACCATCAAAATGTTCTCTGTATCTATGAGTTTGTTCCTTCATTTTGTTTTTTAGATTTCACATGTAAGTCAAATTATATGGCATTTGTCTTTCTCTGTCTGACTTATTTCACTCAGCACAATACCTTCTAGGTCCATGTTGTTGCAGATGGCAAGATTTCATTCTTCTTATGGCATAGTACTGTTCCATTGTATGTATGCATTACTTCTTTTTCTATTCATCTATTGATGAACACTTAAATTGCTTCCATATCCTGGCTATCTATACTAATAAAAGGATAATATGCTAATTAGAGCTGACGTCTTCCGGACGTCCTTCTGGACAAAGCCGCAGTGGCTGCCTGAGGCTCAGGCAAGTTGAGGATGGCAGCTGCCACTGAGAGGGCTGGCCCGAGGCTCAGGCAGGTCACGGTGGCTGTGAGGGCCGAGGCTCAGGCAGCCACAGAGGCTGGCAGTGGCAGCAGCAGAGGTGTGATGGGGGCGGTGCCTTCCCCTGATTGGCCGGTTGCCTCCTGCAGGGAATGGGCCTAAGCGTCAGTAGGACATGTTCTGAGGGCTCCCGGACTCTGAGATGGGGCAGGCCGGGCTGAGGGACCGCCTCCAGTGCACGAATTTTTGTGCACCGGGCCTCTAGTTGTAAATAATATTGCAGTGAACATATGGATGCCTATGTCCTTTTTGAATTAGTGTTTTTGGTTTCTTCAGTTAAATACCCAGAAATGGAATTGTTGGGTCCTTCTTTGTCTCTTATTATAGTCTTTGTTGTAAAGCCTATTTTATCTGTTTTAAGTATCGTTACCCCAGCTTTTTTTTTTTCACTTCCATTTTTATGAGATTTTTTCCCCATTCCTTTACTTTCAATCTGTGTGTGTCTTTTCATCTGAGATGAGTCTTTTGTAGACAACATATATAAGGGTCTTCCTTTCTTACCCTTTTTGCCAATCCTATCTTTGGGTTGGAGCATTTAATCCATTTACATTTAAAGTACTTATTGATAGGTATATAGTTATTGCCATTTTATTATTCATTTTTTAAATCTTCCCCCCTCTCCTTCTTAAATAAATCCCTTTAACATTTCTTGTAATAATGGTTTGGTGGTAATGAACTCCTTTATCTTTTTCTTGTCTGGGAAGCCCTTTATCTGTTCTTCGATTCTAAATGATTGTTTTGCTGGGTAGAGTTATCTTGGTTGTAGGACCTTGCCTTTTATCACTTTGAATATTTCTTGCAGTCCCTTCAGGTCTGCAAAGTTTCAGTTGAGAAATCAACTGACAGTCTCATGAGTGCTCCTTTGTAAATAACTGTCTTTCTCTTGCTGCTTCTAAGATTTTCTTTGTCTTTAACCTTTAGCATTTTAATTATGAGAGTTTTCTGCTACCTTATCCTCAAATCCCTGATTTGATCCTCTACTTAATCTGTTGTTGATTTCCTCTAATGTATTTTTCATTTCTGACTGTTTTTTTATAAATGATTTTTATCTCCATTTTTATGTCTCCTGTGTTTTTGTTGAAGTCCTCACTGAAATCATTGAGCATCCTTGTAACCAGTGTTATGAACTCTGCAGCTGGTAGATTGCTTGTTTCCATTTTTTTTTTGTTTTGTTCTTTTTCTGGAGTTTCATTTGGGACATGTTACTTTGTCTCCTCATTTTGGCTGCCTCCCTGTGTTTGTTTCTATGTATTAGGTAGAGCTGTTACATTTCCTGTGCTCGGTAGAGTGGCCTTATGTAGTAGGTCTCCTGTGGGTCCCAGTAGTGCAGCCTCCCTGGTCACCTGAGCTGGGTGCTTCAGGTTTGTCCCTTGTGTGGGTTGTGTGTTCCCTCCATTATAGTTGAGCCTTGATTGCTGTTGGCACATTAGTGGGAGGCTGATTGGCGGTGAGGACTGACCATGACTACAGCTGTTGTGCAGGTGTTGACCCTACAGAGCAGGATTTGCTTTAAGAGGGCTCTGGTGCCTGCTGACTGCACCTTTGAGTGTGTCTTTTGGGTGAAGTGGTTGGGTGGTGCTCTGGCATGGTGTGAAGCTGGCCACCGGGTGTGTTGGTTCTGGGGCCTCTTGGGAGGGTTTCTGGTACAAGCCATGGTCACCCAATGCCTATGCCCTGGCACAGGGCCACCTGGTATGAGCTACAAAGTGATCTTCAGATGGTTGCTACTTCTGCTGGGCTTGGAGGTGCCTGGAGAGGCTAAGCTACCAATTGAGGCTGGCTGTTGCTAGTTTCAGGCTTGGGGCCACTTACCTGAGCTTTGTGGCATGCTGAGGCTGGATGCTGCTTGTTTGGGGTTTGTGAGCCTTTGGGAAGTTTAAGTCCACACCATGAGCCAAGAATGGGCATTTGTACAGAAAAGCCACTGGAAGTGACTTGGGTGCACTGTAAGTTGGATGGGGAGGGGTCTTAGGGAATCACCAGGGCAGGATTAAGGGTATTAGCCAGGTTGATAGGCACTCAGATGTGGCCCTGGCTTGCACCTGCCGGGGGAAGGCTCAGCAAAGAAACAGTGGCCTCTGCCAGCCCTTCTGTCTGGGAGAAAGCTGCCCCTCCAGTCCTCGTTCTGGAGCCAGACCGTTCAGTTCCTTCTCATATGTCCCTGGTGCCTCTGTAGCTGCTGGCTCTGTGCTGGAGCTCAGAGCAACTGAGTCCACGTAATTCTGTGTGGGCCCTTTAAGAGGAACACCTGTGATTCCAGTAGGCTCCGTCTCACTCAGCCTCTATCCTCACTGGTTTTCACAGGCAGAGCTATGGGGATTTCTCTTCCCAGCACGGGAGCCCTGGGCTGCGGGACCTCGCTTCTTAGGGAGGACGTCTGTAGCTGCCACACGTCTGTGTGGGACCAGCTTGTTCTGTGTTTCTGCCCTTCACACCAGTTATAGCCTCGTGTTGGCTTCTTCGGTATGTCGGCCTTTGTTACGGAATTCTGTTCAGCTGGCGGTTCGCAGTGACGGTGGTTCTGTGGTTTAGCTGTAATTTTGATGTGGCTGTGGGAGGAGGCAAGCACCGCGTGCGTTTACCTTCTCCACCTTCTTGACCAGTTGCTTTCCTGATTCTTTGTTGCTGAGTTCCCATTCTCCCTAGACTGGAGCCATCTGGCTTTGTCTAATAATCTTTTCCTTTCCAGATTCTGGGTCCAGCTTTGATCTGGCTTTGTCTAATAATCTTTTCCTTTCCAGATTCCGGGCCCAGCTTTGTTCATTCATTCATTCATTCATTCATTCATTCAACAAATACTTATTTAGCACCTTGTATGTCCCAGCAGCTGTTCTAAAGAAACCTGAAATCTCTCAATACTTAGAGTTGTGCTGTCCTTTTTGGTAGCCAATAGTTACATGTGGTTATTTAAATATAACTTAATTAAAGTGTAATAAAATTTAAAATGCAGTTCTTCAAATTTCAAATATAGCTGCATTTCAAGTGATTCATGGCCACTAGTGCCTGCCGTTTTAGACAGCGCTGACTGGAGAGGGTCAGGGGAAGCCAGATAGCTGTGGTAGAGTGACAGCTCTCTCCTTCTAGAAACTGTCCCCTTAAACCACAAGTCCATCAGGTGTCCTCTTGTGCCTGCAATAAATTATGGTTTATTTCTCTATGTTTGAGCAACAAGCCAGCCAATCGGAGCCCTCCCTTAGCACTTGGGAAAGCAGACTGAGCAAGTGATTCAGCTACTCTAGGTCACTGACAGTTTTACTTTCTGGAGGCATTTGGCAGTGTCAGGAGGCAGTTTGATTTTCACAGCTGGGGGAAGCGGGAGGTGCTGCAGGCATGTCCTCGAAACACTCCACAGAGCTCAGTACAGCCCCCCACTGCAAAGATGGCCCCAGTGCTCCCAATTCCAAACATGAGATATGGCCCTGCTGCTGCTGAAATTGTCACAGATAAGGACAGGGCCGGAGAGCCATGTGTGTGGCATGTGGAAGAAGCTGGTGTGCAGTGAGAGAACAAGAAGCTCCAGTCTCCACTTCCTTTCCCTGTCTCCACTTCCTTTCCCTGAGATGGGTTCTGGGAAGGACCTCAGTTTATACAACTTTACTGTTTCACTTGAATTATTTTGAATTGTGTTTTAGCCTTTTGCCCAATGTTGCTAATACAGCAAGTTATTTAGCAACTCCTTCCTTTAGTTATATCCTAAGTTGGGTGTTAAATTTAAGGGAGTCCCGTGAAATGTCTAACACATAGTAGGCATTCAGTTGTATCAAGCTCATAGAAATGTTTTGACTGAGTTCCAAATAAACTGTTAACATTCCGTATGAATCAACTACTCCCTCTGTCCCATAATAATAGTAGCAAGTGGATATTTAAACGGGAATTATTGGCGAATGCAGCTGTAAGTTATGTTGTAGCACAAAATTGCGAAGCCTTCAATCAAAATCAATGTTTCATGACATCTGTCATTTGTTTTGACACATCTTTCAATTTTTAGGTTAATCTAATTATTACGAATTATAACTATTTTTCTAATTTCATCCGCTGATCGAAATCAATTGTTTTATTTCAGTTGAATATCAACCCATTGTAAAAGTAAGATGAAAAAAAGAGAGTTTTCAAGCAAAGATCGAGTTGCAATTGTCCAGTTCTTGATGCATCAAAAGAAAAAGGAAAAGTTGCAGAAAAGGTGCAATTACGTTAGCTGCAAAACAATTTAAGTGCAACAGAATGACCATATCAAAAATTTGGAAACGTGCTTCTGAAAATAATTGTCAAGGAGAATCTTATCCTAACGTTGATTCTTTGAAAAAAAAACAAAACTGTGGACGTAAATGCAAAGATTATGGAGAA
>NW_005355000.1:1412668-1465284 GCF_000412655.1 Myotis brandtii | reverse complement strand
CATATAGGGAAAGCAAAGCTTCGCAGCCAAGGGATCCTACCTACAAGTTTAAAATGCAGTAACAAAATTATTGGAAAATCCAGAAACTATCTGAACACTCAAAATAAAAATTAGGAGTACTATTTTTAATTTATTGTTTAATTTAATCTAGTTTTTTGATAATAAATGTTGCGTTCTATATTTTCTTTTACTACTATTATTATGGGACAAATTACATTCATCAACTGCTACTATTATTTTTCTAATTTCATCCGCTGATCAAAATCAATTGTTTTATTTCAGTTGAATATCAACCCATTGTAAAAGTAAGATGAAAAAAAGAGAGTTTTCAAGCAAAGATCGAGTTGCAGTTGTCCAGTTCTTGATGCATCAAAAGAAAAAGGAAAAGTTGCAGAAAGGTGCAATTACGTTAGCTGCACATTATTTTATTTTACACAAACAATGGGGCCTCATCATATTTCACCAGTGTCCTCTTGGCTGGTGATGATCTTAGTCCTACATGTTTTTACTGGCAACTAAAGGGCATCAGTAAAATGCCTTTTCAAAATCTTACCAGCTCAGCAGGCAGGTGCAGTATCTGAGGGTTTTCTGCATTGCATCACCTGTGTTGCATATACTTAAAGGGAGGCCTATGATTGTAAAGAAGACTGGGTTTTAATTATTTGGAAACCTTATTAATCAACTTGATTTCCAAAAATCAACAGCCTGAGACTTTGCTTTTTAATAACTCAAGAGATCCTTGATAGAATGTCCATGGAAGTGACACATTTTTGTCTTGGAGATTTTAATCAAGAGTAGTTATGTATATGAAAGTGAGCTTCAACATCCTACACACATGTACAGTATTTGAGGGTTCGCCACTAATTGTCACTATTCCTTAGGAAATAATTCAAACAATACAATAAATACATTGTGAAGCTACATAAAATATCCTTTCACTGGTCTAATTTTGTATACCCATATATAATTACTTTTACTTAAAGTAATAAGGGAGTAGAGATACAGAATAAAAAATTCAGAGGCTGCAAAAGTGTACAGAATGAGAAGTCTGATTCCCAGATTCCCGCACTTCTAGATGGAATCACCTTTAATGGCTTCTCGTCTAAACATTGTTTATACTGTTAAAGTATATTCTTGTTCCTCTTCCCTTTCCCTCCTTCCTTTAAAAAATACACAGAAAAAGTAGAAAACAGAGTGTATATATATATGTGTGTGTGTGTGTGTGTGTGTGTGTGTACTGTATGTATTTTTGGTGATATGTATATATCAGTTTCTGCTCATTATTTTTAGTCATATTTACAGCTCTGTTTTGGAGCCCCTTTTCCATTAGCCCTGAGATTGGTTTAATTCTTCTCAGTGAGTGGAGTTCACCTTCATGTGACTGTTCCACGCATAATTCATTTAACCAGCCCCTCTGATGAGCATACGGTTCTTGCAGCCTTTGTTTTCACAAATACTGCTGCCATGAGTAATGTATCCTTGGACCCCCATCTTTACGCACATATTGTACTTATAAAGTAAAATCCCAGTACTAGTCTTTTTGGTTCAAAATGTAAATACATTTTATATTTTTTATTACATTGCCCAATTGCCCTTCCAAAATGACGCACCGTTTTCTACTTTTACCAACTCTATATGGACATGCCTAAAATTCCACCCCTTATTCCTTATCATCCTTTCCTTCCCATTCCTCTTTTCCCTGCCTAGCACCAGACCCAGTCTAGAAGGTGGGAGGCCTTCCGTTGAAGTGTTTATCTCATCAAAGTATGTAGAACACAAACCACGGGTGCATTCTGGGAAGACACAAAAAACCTGTCCCCTCCCCCTCCCCCACCTCCACCCTGTTAATTGCTGGCCCAGCTGCCTCTGGGTGAAACCCCTTCCTCACCAGTTACTCCCTTTCGTTCTCTGGGAGGCTTTTAAGAGCTGGTTCTCATCTGTGGTGCCTGAGAAGTTGAAATCTTTTCACTTGTCTTGGGTGCTTGCCAGCACTTAGAGATAGGATGGTCGGACCACTGCGTTCTGAGCCGTGTCAGGAGGGGCAGGATCTGTTTGCATGCACAGTGTCAAGAAACGGTTTCCAGATGACCGCTCTGGCCCGGCGTCTCCATTCACGCTGCCACCGGGAGACGGTCAGGACCCAGCTTTCCAGCCGCGCGCTTCCCTCTCTTTCCCAGCCTTCGGCCCCAGTTGGAGCCACCTGTAACTTGGTTCAGTGGAGTTTAACTGGGACGCGGTTTTTAAATCCTCTCACCAAGACATTGGCAGATCCTCTTTGGAGGGGTCTGCCATTTCGGAGCAGGAATTGATATTCTGGACTCTTCCTCACTCTCTTCCCAACATTTTATTGTGAAAAATTTTAAACATACAGCAAAGTTGAAACACCCATGTGCCTGCTACCAGGTTCTGCCATAAATATTTAACTGTGATTGTTTTAGTGTGTAACTATCCCTCATTCATTATTTTGGGCTCTTTTGGCGACTTCTCTCTGGCATTTTAGAGGCAGCACAGCACAGAGGGTTAGGAGTGTGAGCTCTGGAGCCAGACCGCCTAGGTTTCATTCCTGACTCTGCTGTTTAACCCTGTGACCTTGGGCAAGCTGCTAACCCTCCTCGTGCCTCCATGTTCTCATCTGTGCTGACTTTATGGGTTCTGAGAGATTAAAGGAGTTGGTACATCGATAGCACTTAGAACAGAGTCTACCCATATTAACTATGTAGTACATGTCATGTAGTAAGTGCTCAATTAATAATTTCACGGATTTTTATGGCTTTTTGAAACTAATACTGTTCATGGATTTTAGGGTCTAAGCCACTGTAAACCTGGTACTGTGCCAGACATTTTAAGTTCATTGCCTCATTTGATCCTCAAAACAGTCTTCAGCAGTATATCCCCACTTTCAGATGAGCAAACGGAGGCCTAGTAAGTGACAGCAATGAGATTTAATCACAAATCTATTGCACTTCAGTGGTCACAATCTCCAGGTGTTGCCCTTTTTAAATCTCAAAATAGAGAAATTTCAGGATTCTATAAGGTGACAGCGTTTCTGTGGTTGGAAAACAAACTTTTCAACTGAACTCTGGGAAACAGGTACAAGCTCCTAAGGTTTGAGCACTTTGGTGTGACCTTGAGCTGCTGAAGGTCAGTACTGCAGAGGAAAGAACACCTTGCTGTTTTCGTATTTGCTAACATACTTTCCCTCCCACTCGCATGTCCAGGTCCAGGCCCTCCTGCTGTCCGGGGATCTGGCTGACCTAGCGGGGCCAGAATTTCCTCGGGTGATTTGTCAGTGCCATCATCTGTCAACTGTGTAATATCTCAGATGCTAGAAAATTACTGCTCCTTTGCTGTCCAAAATCTTTCGTTGAAAATAGAAAATAGAAAAATAATGTGGCCACTGACTCTCTCATAGACCTGGGTGTTTTGAAGAGAAGCCTTGCCCCAGTTAATTGCTTTCGGGTGAAACTTTTGGCCTCGATAACACCCCTGTCTCTGAGAAATAAGCTATGGTATGAGTATTCCTCAGGCAGTGAAGAGGAGATGGAAATAAAGCCGTCAGCGTTTGTCTTCTCACTGTAGTTCCTGCCTTAATCCAGATTCAGTCCTTTTCCCCTTTCCCATTCATTCCAGGTGGCCATGTGAGTCTCACACCCTTAACATTGGCTCATCTCCCTTTACATTTGAGAGGCCAAAGCCAGTAATGTTACTTGGCTTTCATTGTCTTTGCTTTTAGAGTTACCTCATTTTTATGGCAGCTAATTCTGTATGCCTCATTATAGAGGTGATATAAAGTTTTCATTAAAGAACATTTAATTGCATAAAAGAAACTTTTTTTTTTTAAAGCTAAGATGGGAGAGTAGAATTGGCACTCGGATGTGGCAAAAGTCACGAGGATGGGATGCAAAGGATAAAGTTTTTAAAATACTCAGTGACCTCAGGGTTGCCTGTCTAGTCTCCATTGACTGTTGTTTTGGGCAGAGGGAACATTTATCAGATAGTTGCATCTGTTTTGAAGATGCTCAGTGGAAAGTCATGTACACCCTGCATCTGATTCGTGGCTAAGAAAAATATAGGCAGTAGGTTCTGCCTCTCTGGACGGTTTTAGAGCAAGGCTCCTCATGCCCTGGGGCTTTGGCCCAGCGCGCGTGTTTTCATAACACTTTTGGTACCATTAGCACCCAGAATAGGTGAGTTGGGTGCAGATATTTCCAACTTCTTATTGAAATTGTTTGCATTTTTTTTTCTTGGCTGTACATCCAAAAAGTGGGTACTGTAAATCTGCTAGACTAGGGGTGGCTTCAGAAGGCAGACACGTCCCCAGGGAGTCCCCTGAAATAGAATCCAGGGTAAGGCTGAGTGAGGATTTGCATGATTCTTAGGGATTCTGTTTAGGAAGAAAAGGATGTGCAGCTGCTCAAAAAATCTGCCTGTGCCGAGTTAGCACTAAATAACCTGGAGTTTGGAAGGGAGGGAAGGTAAGGGCCAGATCCTTACCTGGGAAGGACAGTCAGGTAGTCTCTGGTATGAACTTGTTGGCAATTCATGGAGGCTTAAGAGGGGGAGCAAATGAGAGAGTGGGGTGGGGGTTTTGAAATTGATTGATGTGTGTGTGTGTGTGTGAGAGAGAGAGAGAGGAGAGGAGAGATTAATTGATTTGGGGGGGTGTAAGGAGACTCCTTTCTTTGTGTCTCTTGGTAAGAGAGGAACAAGTGACTCGGGTGCCAGCTCTGTGAAGTTCTCTTTCTCAGAACTGGCTCCCTGCCCTAGAGATTGAGGCCTTTTTGGAGGTCAAGGTGATCCCTTGGGTCTGCTCCTAAGGTCTGCCTTTGCTAGCAGTGGAGGCGACTTCCTCCAACATTGTGGGCTGTGATACTAGAAGGTCAACGGTTTGGCTTCTCTCAAGTCCTGAAGTACTTTTGGTCCCTCTTTCCCACCTGCTCCCCGCTGGGTTTGGATGCCAAGGTATTTACTGGGCACAGAGTTTCACTGTAAAAGAGACTGGACAGTGAGAGCCAGGTCAGGGCAGTTACTGGTCAGTGGGTGAAACATGTCTGTTTCTGTCTGCAGGGTGGTGTGTCAGAACTGCTTTGCAGAGATTTGATGTGATAAGGGCTCACGTTAACACTCTTAAAAGTGACCTTAGAAGGACCAGGCTTGCAGAGTGGTTATATGCCAGGACTTAGCAATCCTGCTGTCTTTCATTAGCTTCTGGCAGCCTTGTGTCTCAGACAAGTTGCTTAAGTTTTATGAGCTGCATTCGTCTAACATATAAAAAATGTTGACCTTTGCACTAGCTAGTTTGCTCAGTGGTTAGAGCATCGGCCTGAGGACTGAAGCTTCGTGGGTTCAGTTCTGGTCAAGGGTGTGGGCTTGATCCTGGGCCCTGGTCGGGGCGTGTGTGGGAAGACCAATTGATGTGTGTCTCTCACATCGATATTTCTCACTGTCTCTCTCTCCCCCTCCCTTCCACTGTCTCTGGAAATCAATGGAGAAAATATCCTCAGGTGAGGATTGAAAAAAAAAAGTTTACCTTTAATCAACAAATTTTATTAGGTATCTATTGTATGCATGGCACTGTACCAGATCTTGAGATAAATGGGTGAACAAGGCAGGCAAAGCTCCCACCCTCATGGAATTTTCCGCTCTCATTTAGGAATTGTGTGAGATTTAAATAAAACAGTGCCTGTAGAAGGGCTTGGCATAGGGCTCTTCTTAAGAAATAATTATTATGGAGAAGTTATGAACTGCCCAGTCTACATTGGGTTGTCATTATTTTAACAACAGAACTTGGAATAAATTACTTCATTCTTTTATACACAGAATTTAAAAAAAACCCTGATATTCTTTTAATATTTTTCTTGCCCGTTCCTAAGATGAAACCTAATTTCTCTGCCCGTTGTGTCATGATGCTTTTTTTTTTAAAATCCTCACCTGAGGATATTTTCCCTTGATTTCAAAGAGAGGAAGAGGGAGAGAGAGAAACATCAATCGGTTCCCTTATCGTACATGCCCCCACTGGGAATCGAACCTGCATTCTAGGTATATGCCCTGATGGGAATCGAACCCACCACCTGTAGGTGCACAGGATGAAATTCAACCAACTGAGCCACACGGCCAGGGCTGTGTCATGATTTTTTAACCAATGTTTTGATGTAACAAAGCTTATCTTCCTAAATAACTGATTTGGAAAGTATATTTGGTGTGTGTGTGTGTGTGTGTGTGTGTGTGTGCACGTGTGCATGTGTGCGAGAGTGTGTAACTCCTGGAAAAACTTGAGTACACTTGAATAATGTAGTTCAGAGTAGTGTCCATGTGTGTGTGTGTGTGTGTGTGTGTGTGTGCGCGCGCGAGAGCGTGTAACTCCTGGAAAAGCTTGAGTACACTTGAGTAATGTAGTTCAGAGTAGTGTCCATAAGAACAAACAAGCCAAATGTGCTTATTTCTTATCCTGAAACTACTGATGGGGGAAGAGAGTAGAAGAAAAACAACCGTTTGGTTAAGTCAGATCCTGGAAACTGTCCCCATTGGAGGAATAACCTTTACCAAGTAACTCAGCGGATGGCTCAGGTGGCCGCCAGCGCCTGGCTCTCACCAAGCCCCGTGATGTCAGCGTCCTCCTGGCTCAGTGGAACACTCATGGTGTTTATCAGGCAAAAACTCTGTCCAAGGAAGCCTCATGGGGAGGTCGGGGGGAAGAGGAATGGAGTCTGTCTTTATTGGAAAGTTTGTTTTCTAAAACATGTACAAGGACATGGTTAGAGGTGGTCCTGTATTACCAGTTCACCTCCCGACTGTATTGGCGCTGAGGATAGCTGGGCTCCCCGAGTGCCTTTTGAGGCACTATCCGGGTACTTGGCCTTCTTATCTCACTGATATCTTTGAAAGGCCTCCTTTTTAATATTATTTCCCAAGATACTCAGCATAGCACATACACAAAGGTATTTCTGCTGTTATAGCCAGCCATGCAGAATGCACAACGTAGTGTTGAGTGGCTTTATTTGTTTTATATTTTCTCTGAACTTACATCAGGAATCTTCAAGATCCTGTCATTTATTCAGTGAGACAGTGTGCATTCAGTTCAGTGTGCATGTTCATTGTTGCTTGAGGACCTGGACTTGAGAGTAACAGTACTAGTAGCTCCCACCCTGGAAGGGATGGGCTGGATCACTGAGTTAATTCAAAGAGGCAAAGGGCAATGCTTGCTGGGTAAGTCGTGCCACACTCAAGGTGGCTTTTATTTCTATAGATTTGTGCTGAATACTTTTTGACTGGACAGAGACCACTTAGTTTCCTGTCTGTGTGTACTTTCCAGTACATCTCAGCCAGTGGAGCTGGCCCGGTGCTGGGTGTGCGGGATGGAGACAGGAATAGCCCCTCTCCTTGTCCCTGGAAGCATGGTGTCATGGGAGTTCAAAAGGTTATTCTGGGGTTTCATGTTATTGCAAAGCATAACAGGAACGGAATTCATCCCTCCAGCCTATGTATGGATGTTTGCCTGCCTGCCACATCAAGCTGGCCTGTGCTCTGAGCTGCCACGGGAAAGACAGACGAGTCGCTGTCCACGGGAGCTTATAGTGTAGAGACGAGGCATAGAAAGTCAGCCACAGTGATGGGTTATTAACAGAAGACGAAGGTGTGCCCGCAACTGGAGCATTTAAACTCATTTGTCAGGATTTCTCCTTTCGGCCACATAGGAGGAAGGATAGGGAAACTATATGGAAACGAGGTGGGGAATTAAACGGGAGAGGAGAATGGAAATGGGTGCAGGGTACCAAGAGCCACCTCCCTGCACAGCTCCGCTCGAGGGCAATCTTTTATACTTTGTGTGGACACCGAGACCCGTAATTCCATCTTCAAACCTGGATGATTTTCTGCTGTGTGATTTCCAGATAAAACATTGTGATTAAATCATGATTAGGCACTTTTCACTCCTTTGGCGTCATTCCATTGGTCAGAGGAGCTGCTTTTTGTTTGGTGACCACAGACTTGATAAAGGAACCAGCGACATCCTAGTTGTCCTAGAATTGTTTGTACTCATCACTTGGTTAGAATCCGCTCTGAAGACAGATGTTTAGCCCCCTCCCACCCCCCAGCCCTCCTCTCCAAAGATGCCAAAACCCTCGTGAGGAATCTGTGAAATGTAAACTATGACTTGGTTATATGAGGTTCAGTGAAGTAGCTGGAGGTTTTCCCAGAAGAAGGCTGAGGCAGAATTGTCTAGACATCACTTTCTCCTTATCTAGGCAAGCCTTTCTGGGCGCTTTTCCACACGGGAAATGAGGCTCACAGGCCAGTCAGCTTGAGCATCTAAAACCCCATCGGGGGTGCGCCTGGATCCCTCCTGAAACACAAGGGGCTGTGGTTGTTGGTTTGGGAAGGACAGAAAGAGCTTTGCCTCTGTTGTTTTTGTTGTATAAGAGAGGATTTATTCATTGCCCTTTGTCCTAGAGAATCAAAGATGGGCAGAAAGGTGATGTTTTATGTGGTGAATCAAGTAATTGTGCAGATTAGCCTAGGATGACAATTTGAGTAAAGAGCGGATAGGAGAGGAGCAACAGTCTAAAGGAGCAGAGGATGAAGGGACCTAACAGAGGGGAAGGGAGGTCAGGGGAGGCTCAGAAGCAGTGAGCGTGGGGTGGGTGTGAAGGCATCTGAGAGTTACTCCAGCGAAGGGGCTGGAGAAGAAGCCGTGTACCTTCCGGAGCTGCCATGCCCTCAGGGGCTCTGGAGAGTTCAGTTTGGGCAGATGTAAGAACACCAGAATCCTTTCTGGCTGGCCAGGGGTCACACGGGTGGGCATTGGCTTTTTACCAGAAATAAATGGGCCATGTTACGTAGAGCCCTGTTATCACCCGTACGGCTATCAGAAGTCACGCTGAGATGAACATAGAATGCTGTTTTTATACCGGCTCAGTGTATTTTGTGCCAAAATACTAAATGACTTAATTTCAAACCCTAGGCACTGTATGTACACCTGTTCTTTTTTTTTATTTTTAAATGCAGTTTTTATTTATTTTAAATCCTCACCTGCTACCTTTTCCCATTGATTTTTAGAGAGAGTGAAAGAGAGAGAGAAACATTGATGTGAGAGAGACCGGAATTGAACTTGGGACCTTTTGGTCCGCAGGTTGACACTCTATCCACTCAGCCAAATTAGCCCGGGCTGTACACCTGTTCTTGAGCTGGATGGCAAGTGTGTCTCTTTGATACCACAATCCGGAGTTGTTTATTGAATACAAACATTGTTTAAAATAATGTTGAAGCAGTTTCTCTGTAGACTTGTTTCTGCATGTTAAGAATATTGAGCCAGTGTAAGAATGTCTTATATTGTACCAATTTTTTCTTGTTCAAGCCTTAAAAACGTGGTTTAGATTCACAAGTTTCAGGGATTTCCTTACTTCTTTTTCAGAGAGGAGGGAGAGAGAGGTACAGTCATCCCCCCTTATCCATGGGGGATACATTTCAGGACTGCCAGTGGATGCCTGAAGCTCCCGATAGTACCAAACCCTGTAAATGCCATGTTTTTTTTCCTATTCATACATACTTATGATAAATTTTAATCTATAAACTAGTCACAGTAAGAGAGTAACAATAATAATTAATAATAAAATGGAACAATTATAATAATATATTGTGATTAAGGTTCTGTGAGTGTGGCCTCTTTCTCTCAAAATACCTTACTGTCCCGTACTCACCTTTTCCCGTAAAGGAAGCACTTTCGGGCTTCTCTGTGGCAATGTCAGTTGCCAGCCTCACTACTCTTGCACTTTGGGGCCATTACTAAGTAAAATAAGGGTGACGTGGACACAGCACTGCGGTACCCAGTACCTGCGACATCGATGTGATAACTGAGACGGCTACTAAGTGACAAATGGTTGGGTGGCAGATGTGGCGTGGAGGCGCTGGACAAAGGGATGATTTATGTCCAGGTGGCCCGGAGCGGGATGATGTGAGATTTCATCACACTGCTCATAATGGTACACAATTTTAAACTTATGAATTGTTTATTTCTGGAATCTTCTATTTCATGTTTTCAGATTGTGGGTTGACCAAGGAAAACTGAAACTACTGACAGTAAAGCTGTGGGTAAAGGGGTGCTGCTGGCATCTGAGAGAGCCACACACTCGTAAGTGTACAGCAGATGCCATGTCAGGCCCGCCCACTGGGGAGCACTGGCTCAATCCAGAACTAGAACATGACAGCACCAAGAAGACCCCCAGGCTCACGCCCCTCCCCAAAGTGACCGCTGCCCTGACCTCTGTCCCTACTGATGAGTTTTACTTGTTTTGGAACTTTGTGTAAATGGAGTCATTCATTCATTATGTATTATTTTATACCTGGTTTCATTTCTTCAACATTATGCTTGACATAGGTTTGTCCATATTGCATGTAACGATAGTTCACTTATTTTAAAATTTTTATAGTATTAATAGAGGCCCGGTGCATGAAATTTGTGCATGGATAGGGTCCCTAGGCCTGGCCGGCAATCAGGGCTGATCAGGGCCTTCCGGCTGCCAGCTAAGGCCTTCCTTTGTTCCACGCCGCCCCCTGGTGGTCAGTGCATGTCATAGCGAGCGATCAAACTCCTGGTCTCCCGGTTGAACTCCCGAGGGGACACTTTGCATATTAGCCTTTTCTATATATAGCTAGCATAAAGATAGCAACATTTACATGTTTTACTTTTTTTTCTTTTTATCCTCATCTGAGGATATTTTCCATTGATTTTAGAGAGAGGGGAAGGGGTAGGGGAAAGAGAGAGAGAAATGAGAGAAAGAGAGAGAGAGAGAGAGAGAGAGAGAGAAACATTGATGTGAGAGAGAAACATAGACCTTACAGTATGTGCTCCGATGGGATAGAACCTGCAATGTAGGTATGTGTC
This sequence comes from Myotis brandtii, assembly GCF_000412655.1. Classification (NCBI taxonomy): domain Eukaryota; kingdom Metazoa; phylum Chordata; class Mammalia; order Chiroptera; family Vespertilionidae; genus Myotis; species Myotis brandtii. Next base: position 1,454,405 of record NW_005355000.1, on the reverse strand, counting down.
TGACCGGGAATCAAACCTACAACCTTTTGTTGTACAGGACACCACTCTTACCAACTAAGCCACACTGGCCAGGGCTCCCATGTTTTACTTTTGGTGATATTTGTTTTGCTTGGAGTTTGGTACTATTATGAATAATGCTACTATCATTATGGCCTTATACATGAAATATATTTGCGTTTCTGTGGGGATTGGGCCATAGAGTATGCATTTATCTAATTCCAGTAGATAATTCCACACAGTGTTCCAAAATGGTGGTCCTAACATTCCCACCAGAAGGAGTGTCCATTGTTTAACATTCTCATCAGCACGTAGTATTGTTAATCTTTTAATTGTTTAAAATCGTACCTACTGTAAATTTTTAGAATTGATCACAGTGTTATCTGGGTGTTTGTTGGAAAGAAATGAGGCTGAGGTTTGCAGCCCAGAAACCTTGAATGAATTTTGCTTGTACCTTGGTTGAAGGGCCCTTAGAGCGACATTTGAGACCTGAACTGACTGTGGGCAGTCAGCCTTCGTTGACTTCAGCCTTTAGACTCTCAGCAGGGTCCGAAAGCCAGTGGCAAACTATGTGAACCCTCATAGTTTTTTTAGCCTTTGTGAGTCTCAGTCTCCTCATCTGCAAAATGGGAACAGTTTTAAATTCCTCACAGAGTTGGTATAAAGAGTATATCCACCAAAAAAGCACGTAGTTCCTGTCCCATCGTCATCCTAAAAAAGTTATGAGGTCGCTGTGAGTCACAGGAAGAAGTGGCTGGCTGCATTGCTTTGGAACACTTCAGTATTTATTTTGGTTTATCTGTTTTTAGGGGAAACAGCGTTATTTCACTCAGAGCATTCGACATCAGCCCCCATAACATCCCTGGTGGACCTGCTGTGTTTGTTTGCTGTGCGGGTGGCTGTGTGCTGTCGGAGGAGGCAGATTTATGGCTCAGCGGGACCATAACACTCCTGCCCAGGGCCGCTCCGGCTGTGAGCTGTGGTGACACAGGGCTGCAGAAGGAAATCCTCTTCAGCTCGTGTTCGGACATGGAGGAGTTTTGTTTTCCCTTTGTCAACTCTCTGCATCCTCCAGGGACACAAACAAACATTCCAGCCCCGGGAAGTATTGTGATTGGCAGCAGCCCTGCGTCCTGGCTTTTTCCTTTCCACCATTGCATGGTGACTGGGATGACCCTGGAAAAGACCAGTGGTCCTCATCCTGGTATTAGAAAGAGCCGTCGTAATTCCAGAAACGAAAACGTGAGGTCCAGAGAAATAAGAACCATGAGATCAGGTTGTGAGGCTTTTCAAGGAGGAGACAGCAGAGTCATAGGGGTTGTTTGCAGCTCCTCCACCCAGTACCAGGTTTACCATGCCACCTCCTCTGAGCACAGGTTTATCAAACCCCCTCCCCTGAGCACAGGTTTATCATGCCACCTCCCTGGAGCACAGGTTTATCATGCCCCCTCCCCCAGCACAGGTTTATCATGCCCCCCCCCCTGAGCCCAGGTTTATCATGCCACCTCCCCCCAGGACAGGTTTATCATGCCACCTCCCTGGAGCACAGGTTTATCATGCCCCCTCCCCCAGCACAGGTTTATCATGCCCCCCCCCCTGAGCCCAGGTTTATCATGCCACCTCCCCCCAGGACAGGTTTATCATGCCACCTCCCTGGAGCACAGGTTTATCATGCCCCCTCCCCCAGCACAGGTTTATCATGCCCCCCCCCCTGAGCCCAGGTTTATCATGCCACCTCCCCCCAGGACAGGTTTATCATGCCACCTCCCTGGAGCACAGGTTTATCATGCCCCCTCCCCCAGCACAGGTTTATCATGCCCCCCCCCCTGAGCCCAGGTTTATCATGCCACCTCCCCCCAGGACAGGTTTATCATGCCACCTCCCTGGAGCACAGGTTTATCATGCCCCCTCCCCCAGCACAGGTTTATCATGCCCCCCCCCCTGAGCCCAGGTTTATCATGCCACCTCCCCCCAGGACAGGTTTATCATGCCACCTCCCTGGAGCACAGGTTTATCATGCCCCCTCCCCCAGCACAGGTTTATCATGCCCCCCCCCCTGAGCCCAGGTTTATCATGCCACCTCCCCCCAGGACAGGTTTATCATGCCACCTCCCTGGAGCACAGGTTTATCATGCCCCCTCCCCCAGCACAGGTTTATCATGCCCCCCCCCCTGAGCCCAGGTTTATCATGCCACCTCCCCCCAGGACAGGTTTATCATGCCACCTCCCTGGAGCACAGGTTTATCATGCCCCCTCCCCCAGCACAGGTTTATCATGCCCCCCCCCCTGAGCCCAGGTTTATCATGCCACCTCCCCCCAGGACAGGTTTATCATGCCACCTCCCTGGAGCACAGGTTTATCATGCCCCCTCCCCCAGCACAGGTTTATCATGCCCCCCCCCCTGAGCCCAGGTTTATCATGCCACCTCCCCCCAGGACAGGTTTATCATGCCACCTCCCTGGAGCACAGGTTTATCATGCCCCCTCCCCCAGCACAGGTTTATCATGCCCCCCCCCCTGAGCCCAGGTTTATCATGCCACCTCCCCCCAGCCCAGGTTTATCATGCCCCCTCCCCTGAGCACAGGTTTATCATGCCACCTCCCCTGAGGACAGGTTTATCATGCTACCTCCCCGGAGGACAGGTTTATCATGCCACCTCCCCGGAGGACAGGTTTATCATGCCACCTCCCCGGAGGACAGGTTTATCATGCCACCTCCCCGGAGGACAGGTTTATCATGCCACCTCCCCGGAGGACAGGTTTATCATGCCACCTCCCCGGAGGACAGGTTTATCATGCCACCTCCCCGGAGGACAGGTTTATCATGCCACCTCCCCGGAGGACAGGTTTATCATGCCACCTCCCTGGAGCACAGGTTTATCATGCCATCTCCCCCCAGCACAGGTTTATGATGCCACCTCCCCCGAGCACAGGTTTATCATGCCACCTCCCCCCAGGACAGGATTATCATGCCACCTCCCTTGAGCACAGGTTTATCATGCCACCTTCATCTGCTCTGCCCGCTGGCCTCACTGTCTTTCATCTGCTCTGTCCTCACTGGCCTTCATCTGCTCTGTCCTCTGGCCTCAAGGGCCTTCATCTGCTCTATCCTCTGGCCTCACTGTCCCTTTATCTGCTCTGCCCACTGACCTCACTGTCCCTTCATCTGTTCTGCCCTCTGGCCTCACTGGCCTTCATCTGCTCTCTCCTCTGGCCTCACTGGCCTTTATCTGCTCTGCCCACCCCCCTGGGACAGGTTTATCATGCCATCTCCCCCCAGCACAGGTTTATCATGCCACCTCCCCCCTGGGACAGGTTTATCATGCCATCTCCCCCCAGCACAGGTTTATCATGCCACCTCCCCCCTGGGACAGGTTTATCATGCCATCTCCCCCCAGCACAGGTTTATCATGCCACCTCCCCCCTGGGACAGGTTTATCATGCCATCTCCCCCCAGCACAGGTTTATCATGCCACCTCCCCCCTGGGACAGGTTTATCATGCCATCTCCCCCCAGCACAGGTTTATCATGCCACCTCCCCCCTGGGACAGGTTTATCATGCCATCTCCCCCCAGCACAGGTTTATCATGCCACCTCCCCCCTGGGACAGGTTTATCATGCCATCTCCCCCCAGCACAGGTTTATCATGCCACCTCCCCCCTGGGACAGGTTTATCATGCCATCTCCCCCCAGCACAGGTTTATCATGCCACCTCCCCCCTGGGACAGGTTTATCATGCCATCTCCCCCCAGCACAGGTTTATCATGCCACCTCCCCCCTGGGACAGGTTTATCATGCCATCTCCCCCCAGCACAGGTTTATCATGCCACCTCCCCCCTGGGACAGGTTTATCATGCCATCTCCCCCCAGCACAGGTTTATCATGCCACCTCCCCCCTGGGACAGGTTTATCATGCCCATCTCCCCCAGCACAGGTTTATCATGCCACCTCCCTTTCCCTGAGCACAGGTTTATCATGCCACCTCCCCCTCCCTGAGCACAGGTTTATCATGCCACCTCCCGTGAGCACTTTATCATGCTGCCATCTCCCCCCAGCACAGGTTTATCATGCCACCTCCCCCCTGGGACAGGTTTATCATGCCATCTCCCCCCAGCACAGGTTTATCATGCCACCTCCCCCCTGGGACAGGTTTATCATGCCATCTCCCCCCAGCACAGGTTTATCATGCCACCTCCCCCCTGGGACAGGTTTATCATGCCATCTCCCCCCAGCACAGGTTTATCATGCCACCTCCCCCCTGGGACAGGTTTATCATGCCATCTCCCCCCAGCACAGGTTTATCATGCCACCTCCCCCCTGGGACAGGTTTATCATGCCATCTCCCCCCAGCACAGGTTTATCATGCCACCTCCCCCCTGGGACAGGTTTATCATGCCATCTCCCCCCAGCACAGGTTTATCATGCCACCTCCCCCCTGGGACAGGTTTATCATGCCATCTCCCCCCAGCACAGGTTTATCATGCCACCTCCCCCCTGGGACAGGTTTATCATGCCATCTCCCCCCAGCACAGGTTTATCATGCCACCTCCCCCCTGGGACAGGTTTATCATGCCACCTCCCCTGAGCACAGGTTTATCATTACACCAAAAAAATTAAGATACCTAGGAATAAACTTGACTAAGGAGGTAAAAGACCTATACGCAGAAAACTACTGGCCTTCATCTGCTCTGACCGCTGGCCTCGCTGGCCTTCATCTGCTCTGCCCAGTGGCCTCATTGTCCTTCATTTGCTCTGCCCGCTGGCCTCGCTGGCCTTCATCTGCTCTGCCCGGTGGCCTCACTGGCCTTCATCTGCTCTGCCCAGAGGCCTCACTGGCCTTCATCTGCTCTGCCCAGGAGACTCAGCTGGAATTGAGGTGTGGCCAGGTGGGAGGAGGAGAGGGCTAGCCCTCAGCGTGCAGCCTCCCAGAGTTTGACCCAGTGGACTTTCATTTCTAATAGCTAAGGTTACTTTTATTAGATTAAAAAAGTATATGCCTAATATGCTTTTTTACCCCTTGCCTTTCTTTTTTAAGAGAAAGTAAGTTAAAGAAGGAAGGCAGATAGGAGTCAAGAAATTAATACTGCGGGCATTTGAATTTACACTTAGGGTGTGTATCTTCCGTGTATCTCTCATTGGCTGCAGGATTTGGGGCAATTCTTTGATTTTGCTCAACCCCATTTTTTCATCTCTTCACGGAGTCACCGATACTATCATTTGTTATAAAGGTTATGTTAAAAATCACAAATGGCCCTGACCGGTTTGGCTCGGTGGATGGAGCGTCGGCCTGTGGACTCAAGGGTGCCGGGTTTGATTCCGGTCAAGGGCATGTGCCTTGGTTGCGGGCACATCCCCAGTGGGGGGTATGCAGGAGGCAGCCTCTCATCGATGTTTCTAACTCTATGTCCCTCTCCCTTCCTGTCTGTAAAAAATCAATAAAACATATTTAAAAAAAAATCACAAATGTTAGGCAGCAGCCTGTGAGAATTGCAAAAGTAATTAGAGCTGCACTTTCTTAAAGTACCTGCATGCATCAGTTATTTTAATCCTCACAACAACCGGGGGTAGTGTGCTCCAATGGACAGATGAGGAAACTGAGGCAGAGTGCTTGACGAAGATTACTCAGGTAGTAAGTGGCAGAGCTGGGATTTGAATGGGAGGCAGCTGAGTTGGAGAATCTGTCCTTAATCAGGATATTGCTGTTCTCCACTGCCCTTCCACACAGCCCCCACCCCCCTCTCTCTGGAGATAACCATTTCACAGTTGGCCAGAACTCTTCCCATGTAATTTGAAACAAACCAGGATCCTGCCATCCACTCCATATGTGACCTGTCCGTTTCATGATACGCTATGTCACAGACATGTTTCCATGGCAGTAGGTACGGCTTTCCCAAGGTGAAACGTTACCCGCCGTGGCAGGAGCTGGCCACTTGGCCCAGCCTTGGCGGGGGCTGGCTTTCTCGGAGCAGCCCAGTTCTGCTGGCTTGCTGCCTAGGAACTGGCCTTCTTTCCCACAAAGTAGCTTCTGAGAAAAGCTGTGGGAAACAAATGACTTCAGAGGTTTTCAGAAACAAAAGTGCAAACTCTAACAAATTTCATCTGGCCCAAAAATGTTATTACCCCAAATCTTTAAAATATTTTCTTATAGGATTATTCCCCAAAGGTTGTTAATCTGAGAACGATCCAGGCCTATTAGGCCTGACTTTTTGCCCCCTGATATTGGAGTTCTGTGTATTTGCGTGCTGGGGTGTGGGGGTTGAGGTAAAAAGATTTCTCTGGGGGAAATGAGGTAATTTTATTTAATATTGTAGTGGCCACTGGGACCCTATCATTCCAGCAAGGATATGGCAGTTCACACAGCCAAGATGAAGCTTTTAAATTAGTTCAAAAGACCTTTCAAAAGGTAGTAGTAGATTTCAGAGCCACAAATTTTTATTGATTGGATCTGCCCTAAAGATTCTCGCTGTAGTTAGATTTTACCTGACGGCATTGTCTTTCTCCATAAATGTTATTGTAACGTTATCTGCCTCTTTCTTTTAGTGGTTGGCATTTCAAGCCGTTTTACTTTGGGTGTTAGAGTGGCAGCTAGTGAAAATGTTTCTGTGTTGAGATTACTGTGTGAGCGAGAGGCTTATCTGGCCCTGGGAGCCCTGAGCAGCATGGAGACAAATCTTCCCTTGTTCACAGGAGGAAAGAATGTGGCCTTGTCTACCTGCCTCCCTGGACACACCTGTAGGGCTGGTTTCGATGATGAAACCTCAGCTTCTCAGCCTCTGACACAGGCAGTTGACTGGGCCCTGGCGGCGGAGTGTCAACAGCAACTGGACCGAGGAGCCGAGGTTTCTGGTCCTCCTGCTGGTTAAGTCCCAAGTCTGTGTGTAATCTCTCCCAAGCTGGTGCGGCGAAGTCGAAACTTGGCTTATCACTGGGCTTAGAGTCTCCTGGAACATAGTTTAGATAAGAGTGGAAAACATGCCAGGCCCCGCCTTCGCTGCCCTGAAATACAGAGCAGCTTTTATTTCCCCGAAGACAGAGGAAGGCATTTTGGTTTAATCTGAAAGCTGCTTGTGAATAGGCCAGAAGTATAAAGGGGGACCCTCTTTACCTCCCTTAGGTTGAATTTTTCAGCAGGTGATTTAGGAAAGGGAATGAGGGTGCTAATAACCTTTCCTCACTTGTAATGAGTTAGCCTGAAGTTCCATTGTTGAAAACACCATAGCCAGCGGCCTCTGTTGGGAGTCCACCTTGACCTTGGGCAAGTTGTGTAACTTTTCTGAGCCTCAGTTTTCTCACCTGTAAAATGGGGATAATAATAAAATGTAGTGAACTCAAAGGGTTGTATGAACACTTAAGATTATAATATTTGTAATTCTTAGAACAGTACCTAGCACAGAGTAAGTGTTGTAAAAGTGTCTGTAAATTAAAATAAATGGGAAATACTTTGTATTGATGATCATTTTGACCCAGAAATTAATCATTAGGTACAAAGAATTTTTTTTTTTTTTGGTACGTCGTTAAGACTTTGCTTTTAAATACACATACCTTACTGCTCTTCCTGCCCCCTTGGAGAGCAAAAGTATCGGAAAAAAACAAGAGCAGCCGCTTCCTCATAGTATTGGTTTGGTTGTGGTCAAAAACAGGAATTGTGAGTCATGAAGTCCAAAGGAACAGGAATGAGCCAAGGTAAAATGACATCCCAAGGACAGGGTCATCTCTGACAAACAGACTCCGGAACTCGTCAGGTGTTAAAACAGCCCTCTTCACCTGGAATCCACGGGTCCCCAGGGGCTCTGTGGATGGAAATCAGGGCATCAGACATTTGGGTGGGGTGAAAATTACGCCTCCATTTCCCCTCACCCCCAGCTGACCTTGAGCATTTCCTTCAATTATGAATGTAGGCAACAAACCACAGCAGCATAAACAATGCCCAGGAGTTGGTCATCAATAGAAATCTCAGATGTCTTAGTATGGCTTGCAGTTTGCTTGGGCGGATCAGTACTTAGAAATTATTCTGGTTGGTAGACTCACCACTATTAATGCTAGTCAGTGCCTTAACTTAGAAAATGCATAGCTATATTATAATTTTGTTTTACATATTTTAAACTATAGTTCAGTATAATTGGTTTCCTTTGTACTCTCAGATATTTTCTTTTATTCATTTATAAACATCATTCTGAAGGGCCCATAGATTTCATCCAACTGCCAAATGAGTCCAGGCACAAAAAAAACAGTGGAGGGAGTTGTAAAGGTGGAAGTTCAAGCTGATGAAATGGTGCTGTCACGGAAATACAATGTGAGCGGCACATTTTTAAACTTTGTCTAGTAACTACTTTAGGATGAATAAATGGAACAAGTTGAGTGAATATGAATAACAATTTTATTTTTATTAACTTAATTTAATTATTCAACTGAATCTATTCAAAATGTCATTTAACAGATAGTCAGCATTAAGTTACTAATGAGATATTTTGCATTTTTCCTTCAAACCAAGTCTTTGAAGCTAGATGTGTACTTTACTTAGATCAGTGTTTCTCAACCTTCTGGCCTTTTAAATACAGTTCCTCATGTTGTGACCCAACCATAAAATTATTTTCATTGCTACTTCATAACTGTAATGTTGCTACTGTTATGAATCGTAATGTAAATATCTGATATGCAGGATGGTCTTAGGCGACCCCTGTGAAAGGGTCGTTCAGCCGCCAAAGGGGTCGCGACCCGCAGGTTGAGAACCGCTGACTTAGATACATCTTGTTTTGGATGCTACAGTTTCATTGGAAGTACTTGATCTGTATTCACACTTAACAGAATTTAGTGGGAAAAGTAGATTCAAGTCCCAGTACAATGACAGGTTTTCCATTAACTGCATTGAGTCATTTAAATTTAAATCAATGAAGATGAAATACAATTCAATATTCAGCTCCTCAGTCACCCTGGCTCCTGCAAGTGGCCCGCAGTTACAGGGTCAGACAGTGACCTCTGGAGTGGGAGGGGAGACCCCTGGGGAGGAGAAGACGGCGGGGGGGGCATTTGGGGATTTGGGGGCGTCATTGAGACTGCACAGGCTCTTTTGTTGCCTAGGTGAGTGAGGCAGGTGCTTGTTGAGATCCTCTCCCTCGCTGTCCCCAGCACTCTGCCTGTCCCCAGTAGACCCTCACTTGCAGTAGTGACTACAGAATAGACTCTGGTTGGGGCTTTGTGTGCTCAAATGAAGCTTTTGCAGATCAGTAGGGGGTAGAAATTTGTAATTTCCATTTCAACCTTTGAAGAGGGATTTACAAATTCTTGGAGAAGAAAGTTTCTAATATTTTTCCAGGAGCAAATCTTTGGCATAATGGGATTTAATTTACACATGAACTTTGAGGGCTTTATTTGTGTTTGCCCCACCCCAACCCCTCGGGGTCCTGCTGGGCTTGATTCACTCTTGTACCCTAGTCCCTTCCTTCCTGGGTTCCCAGTTGACCTTCCTTGACTCTCTGTCATTCACATGCCAGGGCAGGTGCGGGCCTGGTCTTTTAGTGTTTTGGGGGCTAGAGAGGATTTGCAGATTCACGTGGGGGGCTTTCCCACGAAGGTTCACGAGGCTTCATGCTTCCCACTGGCTAGTTGTTAGAAACACCTTTCAGGGCTGAGTTTCCGAAGGTAGGCTCAGGGATTTCAGCCAACGGTAAGTTAGCCACTTGGGCAGTGGGCTCTGCTTTCATATGCCAACGTGTGCCTCTGGTTTGGATACTGGATGTGGCCTTTTCATTTCCTTTAATCCACATTGACAAGCTCTGGAAAAATTACGAACCAATAAAGTTGCTATTCCTCATCCAGTTTACTCTTTCCTAGATATCAAGGTCTAAAAGCGTGAGGGTGAAGTAGACATGGAGGGCGTTCTGATACAATAGGTGAATTCTGCCCATGAGTAATTCAGGCATATTCCCCACTTTGGAGAGAATGTTAAACTCCTTTGGCCCTTAGAAACCTGGATGCATGTCTCATTCCTCATTCACCAAAAAAACTGAATGTTATTTGGTGCTAGGGCTTCTGAAAGAGAATAAAAGGCGCATTTCCTGCTCTTGAGGAATTGTGGTCTTGGTAAAATGGAGCAGTAATCTTGGACAAGTCTAAATGCTGACTCAGATGGAAGGCTGGTGTGTCAGTGGAGTCTGTTTTTGTTTTTTAATTGTACACCTAGCAGAAACTTAGCAATTTCCAGCCAAGTAGTAATAACCACAGAAATGGAATTTATTTATTCCTTGCACAAATGTTTAGTGGATGCGTACTGTGTATGAAGCACTATTCTAGACTTTAGCAGCCAACACAATGGACACAGAGTTTGCTCAGGTTTATGCTGCAGGTGTGGAGTGGATTCGATAGGCACACTTGCATGTGAATGAGTGGAGGGAATAAATGTTATAGCCGAATGTTATGCTGGCTCTTGGAAGTGTTGTACACCGTGGGATTCCCCCGGGGCTCCTGGGAATGGTGTTCTTAGGCACCACTGAAATACGCATTTCAGAAGCCCCCATGGGAGAATGACTCATGGGCTGCATTTGTGTGGAGTTACATTCCTCGGGTTCCAAAGTCCCATGTCCCTTAACCCTGTCCTGGGAAAGGTGCCGCTGTGGCTCCAGTAGAGCCGAAAGCAGGGCCAGTGTCTAGCGCAGCCGTGGGCAAACTACGGCCCGCGGGCCGGATTCGGCCCGTTTGAAATGAATAAAACTAAAAAAAAAAAAGACCGTACCCTTTTATGTAATGATGTTTACTTTGAATTTATATTAGTTCACACAAACACTCCATCCATGCTTTTGTTCCGGCCCTCCGGTCCAGTTTAAGAACCCATTGTGGCCCTCGAGTCAAAAAGTTTGCCCACCCCTGGTCTAGCGCTTCTGTTCCATGTTGCAGGGGGTCCGGCAGAGCATCAGGCTGGTTACAGTCCTAATTTAGTCCATCCTGTGGAGCCCTCAGGGCCATGGGCCATGTGGGCAAATGCAGGGGGATGGGCCCCCTGCAGCCGGAGTCCCAAGAAGGCCAAGAGCCAAGAGCCAAGAGAGCAAACTCCCTTTATCTGGGAGTTTAAATATTCAGGTTTCTTGCCCCTGCAGAGGCCGCGTCTATTCAGGCCCCGGACTCACTTCCAGGTGTGACTGACAGCTAAGCACCTTCCCCCTGTCACTCAGACCTCCTGGCCAGGCGTCCAAACGGCCTTTGTCCAGTCCCTTCCCCCATTGACCAGCGGGGAACAGACTTGAAGAGTGCGGACACAGTTGTACAAAGGGCACGCCCGCCTATATTACCTAGTCTTCCCTTCACACCCTTCCTGTTAAATAATAACCAGATTATTACAAGGGCAGCAGCAGTGCACTCGGGAGGTGATCCATGCTTGAAGAATACAGATAGGGCGGGTGAGGACAGCCTGAAGGAGTGTCCGTTGCCTTCTTTGCTTGTCTTTTACTCTGTGCTTCATTCACTCTGGTCTTGCCATCTTCTTGGGATGGTTGTGGGGCCAGTAGAGGAGCCTGGGTGCTTCAGTTAAGCCGTTGGCTTTGGGACATAAACTGCAGTGGCATGATTCATGGTTAGTTATCTGTACCATCATCCTCATGCCCCAGAGAATTTGGATTTTAAATGGCTGCCATGAGATTTTATGATGCTAAAATCAAAACAGATTTTAAATTGTTAAAACAGTTTAAAGCAACTTAAACTTAAGCAATTAATACAATTGCTTAAGTGTTATTTGTAGGCATTGTTAATGTAAGAAATCTCCAAACCTGTAAGAATTTTTATGAGCTTATTTGAACTAAACCGACAACAGTTGTCGGGAAGCAAAATCTCAAGGGATTGCCCTGGCCGGTTTGGCTGGCTCAGTGGATAGAGCATCAGCCCGCAGACTGAAGGGTTCTGGGTTTGGTTCTGGTCAAGGGCATGTGCCTTGGTTTCAGGCTTGATCCCCAGCCCTGGTTGGGGCTCGTGTGGGAGGCAGCCAATTGATGTGTCTCTCTCACATTGATGTTTCTCTTTGTCTCTCCCCTCTCTTCCACTCTCTCTAAAAATCAATAGAAAATTATCCTTGGGTGAAGATTAAAAAAAAAAATCTCAAGGGATTAAGGAAATGGTCCAGAGAAGGGCGGTTTTGCACTTTATTTTATACATTACAGTCAAAAGAGGAGGCATAAGGAGTTTACATGAAATCCATTGGTTATAGATTGAGGTGGGCAAAAGCAAAGCAGGGAAATCTCTGGGATTGGATAAAAAATAAAAGGAATAGACACATGCTTATTTTACACTGGTGGGTACAGGATAATTAAGAGTCAACAATTACCTCAATAACAATAACAATGAAGATTTGTGGTCTCTGCTCTGGTGCCCTGAGAGGTCCAGAAAAAAAAAAAGGGGAATTACCCTGAGCTTCCAAAGGTATGTTTTCATGTACATTAAAAAGCAAGAACAAAAACACAACAGGCAGGCTCAGGTAAGTAAAGATGGCCCTCTGTCAGGGAGGATGCCAGCTGGGCCAGGATGGCCGCCAGGACCTGCTTTCAGGTGGGAAGGTTTCGCTTCAGACCGTCTCCTGTGAGGACTTGGTTTCTGAGGCCACCACAGGCCTCCCAGAGCGGGTTAGGGTTAGTCCGTGGCTCCTTTTCATCACGCACACAGGGCTCTTCAAATCTGTGGGTTGAAGATAAATGTCTTGTGATTTGTTTTTCAAATATATTGAGTAAGCCAAGTCAGTTTGAAGAGTGTCTTATTTTTTAAAGGAAAGATTTCCAGAAATCAAATATTGATTTTGATTTTTTTTTTCAAGTTAGCCCTAACTGAACTTTCCAAGAATTTTCAGGCTCTTGGGTCTAACACAGACTCTAGTTTAGAAAGACTGTCCAAGTGACTTTTAACCCCATTTCAAAGCTACCATAAACCCTACTTCGGCAGTTTATTATTATTATTATTATTATTATCATCATTATTTTTTTATCCTTACCTGAGGGCATTTTCATTGATATTATGAGAGAGCGAGAGCAAGTGCGAGAGCGAGAGCGCACATGTCTTGAACAGACTTCTTTTCCAGAGCACAGGGGGCTCAGGTCAAGTCCAGCCGGGTCCAGAACTCATTGCCAAGGATTTTAAAGAACGTTTTTCTGATTAAAGCCTTTACTTAAAAACGTCGTTAATCAGAAATGTGCATTTATAATTAATGTAATTTGAGCATCATAATTCCGTGATAGCTTGTCTCAGTGTGTTCATTTGATGGTTTTAAGATATAAATACAGGATTGTTAATCCTTACAATTTATCTTATGCCAGGATTTAGAGAAATGCTGCTGTTTATTCACCCCTTGACCCCGCCTTAGGTTGCTGATCTGTTGGGGGTTAGGAATTCTGACCTGAGACTCTATGATGCTGGCAGAAAGGTGCAGGCACAGAGCGCCATCTTGGTGTTCCCTGGGGGCTCCCAGGGGCTGCTCGCTGTGGCTTATAGTTCTAATTCTCCTGCAACATTAGGATTCGGGTTTTATTAGGGACTCAAGACAGCACAAGCTGGGGAATTATTTTACATTACAACTAGGACAAAATGGTATTTGATAAGTCACTGGGCCTGAAGGGCTTAGGGCACAAAACATAACACAATATAGAAAGAAACCAATTTCCTTGACATTTAGTTGTAAATTGAAATTAATTCAAGTAAATACTTGAGATGAAACACTCTAGTAGTGGAATTTTGGATATTGTTTAGCTTTCATGGCTTTGTCACTTTAACTCCAAAAGTGTGCTGTATAAACCCATTGGCTAGATAAAATTCTCTAGCTATCCCCTTTTTCCTGTAGTTTCTTACTCTGTAGGTGAAACAAACTTTAGTATTTAAAATTATTACTCTTTTTGTTCCATGTAGCTTGCATCTTTTGTTTTTCATTTGCTTGTGCCTGGTCCTGTTGCTTCTGGAGTCAACACCGACTGAGACTGGGGTGGTGCGCTGCTATGCGTGTGTGTGTGTGTCTGTGTGTGTGCATATGTGTGTGTGTGTGTGTGTGTCTCCGTGTGGGTGCATGTGTATGTGTCTGTCTCTTTGTATGTGCGTATGTGTGTATGTCTGTGTGTTCAGGACACCATATTTGAGAAATGGATGACTGCAAAGCAGCAAGGCCTGCCTGCTTGTGGGCAGATGACGTAACCAACAGCTCCCCGAATGCCTTGCCAGGACAAATAAGAAGGCGCTGTCCCCGTTGGTGCTGCTCACGCCCATGCTGAATTTCATTCCACCCCTGGCTCTGCCTTTCTCTAACCTGGAGAAGCTGAAATTGGTGTCCAAAGGAAAATACACAAACAAAAGGCCAAAACAGGATGTAGTGAAGTTTCAGTATTCCACATCAGGACATAACTGATAAAATGCAGGAAAGGCAGGGACAAATTCCACCTGGCTCCGAGTTCAGAGGTCAGTGGCCGCAGCCGGAGGAGCAGAGGAGGCATTGCGGTTCTAAATGTTCCTTCACTTGCGCTTTTGAGAGGTGAGGTAACACATTTTCTGTTCGCTGTCACCACCCTTTTTGATTTCCAGTTGTTGCCCTTATTTGCCGGGAAGGCAGGCGGCCTGGAGGAAATGCCAGGGCCTCTCCAGGTGGCTGCCCGCCCTCAGGGCCGGCTCACTCACACCCTCCCAGCGCCCTGCAGGCTGACCTCAGGGGCCACCCAGAGGGCTGTCTCCTGTGTTTTCTTTCTTACGTGGAAAATAATTAGACAGCAGGACAGTTTGGCTCTTGATTTATTTTTTTCAAATTTATGTGAAAAATTGTATTTTAATTTAAAAGAATTAATAAAAGACGATTGCCACCCCAAGCGTGGCTTTATTCACTGCTCTGTTTTAGCACCTAGAGCAGGACTGGGCACACCCTGGTACCCAGTAAATTTTCCCTGAATGGTTGTATGGTCCACAGTCCACCAGCTCAGAAACTTCTGGGTGGTCATTACAAATGCAGATTCTCGGGCACCTCCTGGGCCTTCCGGATCAGAAGGTGGAGGAGAGAGGCCAGCGAACCAGTATTAGTCAGTAGTCTTCCCCAAACAGATATGTTTGTGTCTCCAAATTTGTGAACAAATTTGTTGCTTTTCATATGTATTGTAATGTGAAGATTTTAGTTCCTACTTTCTATTACAATTTCCTCAGCTCAGTAATATTATGTAATGAATATACCTGATGGAATGAGTGGATGCCAATACTGGGAATATTTACCCAGTTATTATATACTTTTCTGTTATCCAACAAAATTGGCACTTTATATTTAACCAATTCCCTATTGTTGAATAAACTACCTCTCCCCAAATTTTGGTAATTTTTTTAATGCTACAAAGAATAAGTAATTCAGGCATATAGTTTTTCTTTTTGCGAGCTGAAAGTTTTTTTTTTCTAGAAGTTTCTTGAAGACAGGAGATATAATATCCAAAGAGCTTCCTTTATGGCTTTAAAATGTGTATTTACTTACTTAAAAGACTATTTATTGAAAAAATTTCTACCTGAGATAATGAATGTTAACTAAACTTATTGTGGTGATTATTTTGCAATATATACATGTATCAAATCATTGTGCTATATACCGTAAACAATACAATGTTATATGTAAATTATATCTCCATAAAATTGGGGGGGAGGGGAGAAATGCCAGACACCCCCCCCCCCCAAATACACACACACACACACACACACACACACACACACACTTGGCATCTAGTGCAGTGTCTCGCACATAATAGGTAGTAAATAAATATTTATAGAACACTTCACTGAATAAATGGGTGGGTGAAGCAAAAACACAAAAGACTAAAAGCTGTTAGCATTTACATAGCACTTTCAATGTCTGCTACCTGGCTTGTTTAACTAGTACATTTCTTATTAAGGGAAAGACAATTGGGGCCATTTTTTGATAACTTTTACTAAGAAATTGAGAAGCTAATTAATGGAGTTGAACTAGGATTCCTAAGCACTTCCGTGGAGTTAGGCCCAGGGTTAGGTACTTTGAGACTAAAACAGTACTTTTCTCTGGCACTCTTTTTTTTTTTTTCCTTTTTTCATTTGAGAAATGAAATTTAGCTACAATTCCTCAAGCTAAGTGATGCTAACCTGTGACAATGGAAGACAAATGTTCCCAGTTCACAGGTAAGTTCGGGGCCCTTGGAGTCCTACAGAATGAATAGATTTCTTAATTGCAGAATTTCCTAAGGCTTGTGTTGTTGGCGGGGTATATGAAGAAAGCTGTTACCCAATGGAATCCTTTCTTTGATGTCTCCTGATGTCACTTCTCTACCCAACACTCTTTGGGGGCATATTAGTCTAAAGTGCTATTTTCCCAATTGTAGGACAAGGTTCATGATTATCGGTAGAGAAATCCATATAGGAGAATTTACACATACATAAACACACACACACACACACACACACACACACACGCATTAGTGCCTCCAGTTTCTGGAGGGTTCTTTTCTAGGTGTGTGCATGTTCTGAGAGTCCAGTGACAGGAGAGGACATTTCAAAAGACTGTTTCTGCATCTCCTCCCATCAGGAGAAAACCAAAACACATGAAAGTACTAGTACAGCCAATTAGACACGAAGAATGTGAGCATGAACATTACAATTTCTTCTTCAACTATCAGAGCAACATTCATTTTATTTATTTAACAAACCCTTATGCAGTGCTCTACATAAGGGTTTGTTAAATAAATAAATTTGTAAAAAGCTCACATGTGCCAACCCTAATGTGAGTTTTTTACAAATATCAACGAATCCTCATAACAACCCTGTAGGGTGTGTGTGCTACTAGTATTGTCCCCATTTTATGGGTGATATATTAACTACAAAATCAGAAAGCGAGAATAATAGTTACACTAGTATGTATAGCTTGACCTCTTATTTAATAAGGGTAATTAATAATAATCAAGAGAAGCCTACCATATTATGGTCTTCTTGCCCCATAGTAATGGGGCTGGGGATGGAGATGTTATGTTTAGGCCCGAAGGAAGAGAATGTGTTCCTCCACAGAAGAAAGTGGCATTCTCTGAGAAAGTGAATGCTGTTCACTTAACACCCCACAGCCATTGGAAATCACTGGCGATTCCTGAAGAGCTGATCTCATTGGCTTATGAGAGAAGCCACGCCCACGGGCTGCAGCTGCAGAGCTGTGGTTCTTGTGTCCTGGTGTTAGAGCAGCAGTGGCTCTCCACGGGGTCTCTGTCGGTCCCCAGGTGATGGCTGGATACACTTGTACTGTCACAACGTGGAGGGTGCTCCTGGCACCTAGAGGGTAGAGGCCAGGGATTCGGCCCGAACATCCCACAATGCCCAGCACAGCTCCCCCAACAGAGAATGATCCAGCTGCAAACTTACTCGCAAAAGGTTGGGAAAGCTGCTCCAGGGCACGTCGATGTCATTCTGTGATAGTGACCTGTCTCGTTTCTCACTAGGAGCCACCATGTTCTCATTATTTGCTCCTTGGTGCCATTAAGCTTATTTTTCTTGGCTGCTGTTTCATGTCCGTTTGTAAATTATTTGGGGGGAGATGTCGCTGTGGTGGAGAGAAGAGGTGAGAGATGGTGCCCATTGACAGGAAAGTTGTTGAACTTGGAGGGGCTGTTTCGGGTTTGGAGTTTGTGAGATGTTCAGAGATCTCCTGCCGAAATGTGCTATGAACAAACCAAATCCTGGGTAACATTTCAGGTTGTCTCAGGTTGTCCCAGGTTGGGCATTGTGATAAGTGCTTTGCATATATTTTGCTTACTCGTAATACCCAATAAAATTTAAAAGGAAGGTTACCTATCTTAAAGATGAGGAAAGAATCCCAGTAGACTCCTCAATTCTTTGTTGAAGCATGGCATAAAGAGAAAATTCTTTGAGCGGGCATTCCTAGTGTCGCTTTCCTTGGGATAAAGAGAAGTGAGGCTGGAAGAATTGCTTCCTGGTTGGTGTGTGTGGCACAGCCTTCCCTCCATGCTGGTTGCCTCGCCCAGCTCTTGGCATTTGGTAGCCAGTGGTGTGGATTCTGTTGCTAAGAGCCAAAGGGCTAGGACAGACAACAGGCGACCTGCAGCCTTCCCACTGACACTCAGAGATTCTCTTCTTACTTTTTTGTTTTGTTTTAATCACTTAAAATTCTTCTCTCTTATTTTATGCTTTCTTTACGCCCAGAGACTATAAAGGGATCCAGAAACTTAGTAATATTATAAGCAACCATTTATCAGTTGGCCACAGTGTGCTTGCTGATGTTCAAAGAGTATGAGGAATGTCAGCTTTGCTTCCAAATCCTCATTAGCTCCAAACTGCTTGATACCATCATTGCTTAAATGCTTTTACTCCCCAAATCAATCACCCTCCTTTCTTGTAGGTTCTTAGATGCAGATGACACATTCCAAGGAAGATCAGAGGAACTGCTCTGAGTGATGGAGCAGTAGGAGCCGGCATTTTATATAGCCCAGGTCACTCCTACTTAATAATTTAGATGGGCTCTTCATTGAACGTTCCCCATTGAAATATTTTCTCTGAAGTTAGAAAATGAACCATCTCTCAGACCATGTGTTTGGCAGTGTTTTTCTTTGAACTACCTTGAAATGATTCAGTCTGTCTGTGAGGAATTCAAGGTTGTCTATGGCTGTCTATTAGTACATACAGCTCTTCGTCATTTGTCCAGAATTAGAATTGACGATCTTTCTGATTATTGGTTTCCCTCCCTCACTGTAAACATGAGAGAGTATGAAGTAATCTTGGTAGTAAAATGTAGTTTGTATGTTTACAAATAGTAAAGGTAGTACATTTGCTAGATCTTTCAGCCCACATAATAGCAATGTGGAAATATACAGGACTTGCAGGAGGCAATTTAAAAAATAAAAGAGGAATAAACAAAACGACTCTTTATGTCCAAATGAGGGTCCACAGTAAATTAAAAAGAGTGTGTTTTCTTGGTGATCTGAATAGCCCATTCCATGCACGATCTGTGTTAGTTGAAAGTATAGGTAGAAGGGTCTATGTTGTTCTCTAGCTACAGAGTCATAATGAAATGATTTGAGGGGCAGTCACAAAAGAGTTCCTAGTGCCAGCAGCCGTGAGTCTCCTAAGTTTATGAGTTAAACAGGACAGGATGCAACAGAGGGAGAGAGTCTTGCTGTTTACCTACAATGGCTGCATCCTCAGTAAAAATGTGTCCTGCCCTCGGCTGCAAAGACCTGGGCAGCACCTTCTGTCTTTGAGGACTGGTGCCCCTTTGTGCCCTGCCATCTTACAACAATAAAATGACTTCAGCGATGCTGTCTCATTTCAGGAAATGTTTAATGAGTCTCCGGAAAACTATAAATAAATCTTATGTCACAGTCACACCGACGAACAAGTGCACCTTGAGGCCTCAGATGTTAGACTGTCCATTATGAGCAGTCTCTTCAAGGATGCATGCTTGATACTTTATTGTAATTTATTTTATTCTGGGCTTTTAATTGTCCTATCTAAATGCAGAAAGGCAAGGAGCATCAAGTGTCACCGAATGTGACTGGTGGGGAGGTTGTCATTTTAACAATGTCATCATAGGATGGAAGGAGACTTTCCAGGTTGCTCATCCTGTCCCAGGCTCTATGCAGTACTTGACTCACCTTGAGCAGACGAGTGGGGACAGAGCCTTTAGTACAGGTGCTTAGAGAAGCATGTTTCAGAATGCAACCCCTATATCGTAACACTATTTAGCTAAGGAAAGTGGAAAGAAATTATCCTTTTCACAGACCAACTTCTTGATTTCTCATGGCAGCACTATTTTATTTTTAACTTGGATAATTGAAAAAACTCTTAGGAGCTTGGAGTTTATCTTCCTTGTATATATGTGAACTTGAGACAGGAAGGGAATTAGATTGACATTAATATAGAACATGATTCTTAAGTCAGGATATATGGTCATATATTTTATTATTAGAAGAGTATTACTTTGTTGATGTTCCTTTGTTCATGCACTTCTCTTTTTCTGAAAAAACAAATAATAAATAAAATAAATTTTAAAAATTGCCATATTTTGTGTGTGTGTTTTTTTTATTAAATTTACTGAGCCTGATTTTAGTAAAATAGCTTCTGTGCTAACGTAGCCATCTAACAGAATAATGTCCTTCAGATAAAATTCTTATTTAATTTTATGTAATTTTGTTATTTGTCTCTTCCCCCTTTTTTGACTAAAACATCATCCCTTTCAATAGCTGTCCTGTTTGTTAGAAGTTGGTTAAGTTGGATGTAAAAAAGAAATAAAATCAAATAAAAGGTGTGGCTTAAAAATTGTATCAGCAGGTGAGGGACAGTGAATTGTGGGTGTGGTATATACAAACATGGGCACACAGTTGCCGTGGCTGCCTGTGGCTGCCCATGGCCACATGTGCAGCCTGTCATTCACAAACCTGCCTGCCAGGGGTGTGTTCTCAACTCCCTCTCTCCCCCTGGGCAATCGGGCCACCTCCGGGCAAATAATGACTTCCAAACAATTTCCTGGTGAGCCAGCTGGGGAAGGTGGGGACTTCCTTAGCTGAATACTGTGCACTGTCATTCAAAACAGACAAAGCCAGCAAGCCTTGGACATTTTGGGAAAAGGGCAAGGGAGTGTGACCAGAAAAAGCAGGCGGGTTGAAAGCAGTACTAGTCAAAATTAGTTGAAATGTACTCACTTCTCAGATGAAAGAATGGATTTGCAGTTGACTTACTATGGATTGCAGACATCTATTGAATATGGATGAATTCTGACTGCCATGTTGTGTATTGTGGTCAATGCCCTGCCTGTGACCACATTTACCAGATTTGTAGGCCCCTGGAAAGCTCACTGGCATAGGCACTAGGTCTGTGGTGCTAATGGATGATGATACTCTGTTCTTAAAACCTTCCCATGGCTCTCCATTGATTTCGGAATGAAGGTCAACATCCTTAACCTGGTTCTGAATGACCTGGCCTCTTTCTCTTTGCTGCCTAACAAGACCACCAAAGCTCAGTGGCTTAAAAAAACGAAAACTCAAAGATTTGTTATTTCTCATGATTATTGGGTTGGCCAGATAGTTCTCGGGCTTGTTTCCCTGGGGCTGACTCATCTTTTATGTTTAACAGGAAAGGTGATTGTGCTAGAAGCTCAAGGTGGTTTCCCTCACTGTCTGGCCTTCGGGGTCCTTGCTGTCCTGAGGTTGTCTTGGTTCTTGTCAACACGTTCTCTTCACCTCCTTTAGGCTAGACTGGCTTCCTTACTTGGTGGAGTCAGGGCAGCATTTCAAAATTGTGAAGTTCTGTAGAAGCAAGGTCCCTGGAGGCCCATGCTGTAGCGGTCACACGGTGTCACCTTCTCCACCCTCTATCGGTCAAAGCAAGTCATAAGCCATCCCCCTCCCCCCCGCCATCAGCCTAAATTCAAAGGGTGAAAAAACAGACTTCACCTCTTGACGGGATTTGCTGCCGAGAATTCTGTCTGCCAAACGCTCCTCTTCCCGTTGTCCCCTTGCACTTTACAGTCTAACCACAAAGCTTCTCTCAGTTCCTTAAATTCACCTTGTTTTCCAGCTTTTGTCCTGAAAACATGTATTTTTCTCTATCCGGAATATTTTCTTGCCTCTTCTTCCAGCTATCTGCTACACATACCAGCGATTTCGGCGTCATTGTCATTCAGCAAGGGTGCTCTTCCTGGCCAATACCCTAACCCTCCTCTATGATTTAATGATTCCCTTTGCTTTCCTTGTCATAGTATCACTCATCACTCCTTTATCAGAACTTCTGAAACTGTGAGAGGCAGGACTGGTGTCTGTCTTGTTCTTACTATGTGTCTAGTACCCAGCCCAGTGACTGGCCTTTAATGGCTGGTGTTAAAGAAGTACTTGTGCAATGCAGATCGGATTGGTGCAGATTCAGTACTGGCATTTGCTCACAAGACGATTTTGATGTTCCCTTTTGGAATGTCATCCTCACTCTTCCACTCTTCCCGTTTTAATCCTTCTGCTCAGCCAAGCAATCTGGCCTCAAAGAAATAGCCCAATAGAAGAGGGTCCTGGTGATATCATTAGTTTGGAAGCCTTTTTCTTAGATTTACTGAGCCGTTAGAACTGTTAAATCACTTGTTAACATCAAGCGATTTTTAGGAAAAGTCTTACCTGTAGTCTATAAAATAGTTGGTAACAGATGCTAACTTAAGAAAAACTTTCCCCTACCTCATCCACCCTATTATTTCTTCCTTTTCTGAGCCTATATTGCAGTTAGAATCAATTTGTCATCCTAATTGCTCTCTAATTATTTCATGCAAGTCTCAGCTTCTCACTTAGGTTCAACTTTGTGAAGGAATAGGAACGTGTTTTATACCCCATTTATTCCCTTCTTCACAGTGCATACTATCATAAATAATAAACACTGGCTCATCCAAGATGTCTTTCTCTCCTTTTACTCAAAACAAGTTTATATAAAACTTAAGTGTTTTAAGTTGCAGAGTATATGTGCTAATGTAATTGGTTGTGGTAGCCAGACTTCAAGAGCTCCCTGCTGCCCCGAACAGTTCTCAGTTTTTGTATTCGTGCCTTGTGTAGTACACTCCCACATTGAATATCACTGACTTTTTTTTAAAGTCTATTTTTATTGATTTTAGAGAGAGAGGAAGAGAGAGGGATACAGAAATAGAAACATTGATGAGCGAGACACATCTATCGGCTGCCTCCTGCATATCCCCTACTGGCGATTGAGCCTGAAATCTGGGCATGTGCCCGGATCAGAAATCGAACCGGGGACCTCTTAGATCATAAGTCAAACCTCAACCACTGAGCAACACCAACCAGGTGACGTTTTAAAAAATATATTTGTATTGATTTCAGAGAGGAAGGAAGAGGGAGAGAGAGATAGCAATACCAATGATGAGAGAGAATCATTGATTGGCTGCCTCCTGCATGCCCCCCACTTGGGATCGAGCCTGAAACCCAGACATGTGCCCTTGACCAGAATCGAACCCTGGACCCTTCAGTCCGCAGGCTGACACTCTAACCACTGAACAAAACTGGCTAGAGTTTCTTTCTTTCTTTTTTCTTTTTAAATAAAACTGCATCTTCTGTATTTTGCATACTTTAATTTCAGAATAAAATAAACAACAAAATCTCCAATATAAGAGGACCAACATTTGAGCCAATACATATGGTAGAAATGACTGCATGTCACTCCCAAGGCTGGGTCATTAAAGATATTGTGGTTTCTGCTTTGCTTTTTTGGGGTCACTTGCTCTAGGGTAAGCCAGTTGCCATATTATGAGGACATGAAAGCAGCCTTTTTAACTGGTCCACATGGTGAGGAACCAGGTCTCTTGCCAACAGCCATATGAGTGAGCGCCTGAAAGACAAGATCCTCCAGCCCCAATCAAGCCTTCAGATGACTGCAGTCCTGGCCACCATTTTTTAAAAAAATATGTTTTTATTGATTTTTAGAGAGAGGGAAAAGGAGAGGGAGAAGAAAGGGAAAGGGAGAGGGAGAGAGAGAGAGAGAGAAAGAGAGTGAAACACAGAGAGAAACATCAATGTGTGAGAGAAACATCAATTGGTTGCCTTCTGTAGGCACCCAACTGCAACCTGGGTATGTGCCCTGACTGGGAACTGAACCTGCTACCTTTTTGGTGTACGGGACAGATGATGCTCCATCCAACTGAGCCACCCAGCTTGGGTGGGCAGGGCGCATTTTAAAACACACGGTTTAATTTGTGTCATAAGGCTTTTCTTTTCTATGAGTATACATCTGCACTAACTCTAATTATAGTGCAATGGAAAGTTGATTGTAAGAGAATATATGTGGAGATTTTTGCTGTGCTATACCCAGAACTGGGTTTCAGTTCACACATAATAGTAGGTTTCCTTGTGCCCAGGAGCAAATGTGAAAGTTTTTACTCTGTAATAGAACGTGAAAAGAAGTTGGAGAGGACACCAGAATGGAAGTGGTCTTTTGATAAATACTCCATCTGATTAGGACAAGCTAGTAGTAAGGGCCAAAATGCGATTGGAAGAACTTGATGCTGACTTTAGACAGAAGTATAGTTTTTTTGTTTTGTTATACAGACTTTGTTTATAAGAAACTTACCTGTACACACTCTAAGTGATTTACCCTTTTAGGGAAGTGAGGGACGTGTGAGGTACACAAGAGAAACCTCTTTCCCTTTTGCTGATGAAGGAAATTCCCACTTGGTCTGATTGCTTGCCCCGTCACATCACCATTAGTGCATCAGAGGGTGGACTCCATCCCAGGACTTCTGATCCAACCCCTTCCCACTGACAGCCCTGTGGTGCCCCTCAGCTTCTTGTCCTAAATTATCACCCTGAGTAGGTTTGCCCTGAGGCCTCTTGTTTTTGGTATTTTATTTGTGGGGTTTTGTTTTACAGCTTTTGCAGTAGGAAGGGGTCTCAGTTACTGGGTAGAATTATCCAGTGTCTTACATGGATTGCACTGAATTCTTGCTATAAATCTTAGGATTCCATCCTCGTTCTCTGTGTGATGGCTGAGTTTTTGTCAGTTTGGGAGAGGATACTGTATGAAATGAATTATGAGCTAGATTAAGGACAGAGCATGAACAAGGTCTAGATAGGTTGGAGGGCAGAAAACTCATGCTGACTAAATATTCATTTTCAGGGACCTTTTGAAGAACAAAATGATTTCACTGTTTTGCCTGGAGGCTCGAATAAGAACCATAGTTTCCCTTAGGTAACAGCTCCTACTGTCCTTGCATTTTTACTTGAAAGCTAGATTTTCAAAGGAGAAACCGCACTTTTCATATTTAAAAGAAGACATTGACCAATTTTCTCTAGAGATTAGAACCCTGGAGATTAGACCTAATGTGGTTTGATGGGTGTAGCAGAATTTTAGAGCCTTGAGGTGGAAGGAAACAATTGAACAGTCACATATGCAGAGTGCTTGCCACATTGATTAGCTCCTGTGCTCCTGTAAAATGGTGCCCTCTAAATGTCTCTCTCACTTGTCAATTCATCCTTTTGTTGCTGTTGCCCCTATTTCTGTTCTCAATTGTAGTCCTGGTGTACTGGTTAATGGTTAACAACCTGCTCAGGGCAGGGAGTGCTGATTTGTAGTTTGCCCATTTCCGTTGTGTAAATACTCCCACCAAGACCAATATTAAGTGACTAATGTGCAGGCACTGAACAGAGAGCTGGGAAGAGTTGCACACAGTTGGCTCTTTGGTGTTAATGCAGGTGGCTCCTGCCACCACTGAGTTCCATACATAGTAAGGTATCATGACTGCTAAGATAACTGTAAATGAGGGTGGATAATGGCTCATTGGGATTGAGTTTTAAAAGCTCTTTTACGCAGGTTATTTAAGGAGCACAGTCTGAAATAAGTGCTGTTCCTCATACCACTTTAATACAGTCTTTATTTCCAAATACTTGGGTTCTCGTTCTCTTTGGTCATCTCGGTGAGAGCTGAGGTTACCCAAAACCTGAGTGGAGTTGCTTCTGAGTGGTAGATCTGAGATTCAAACCTGGGTCTTTCTGATTTTAGGGCATGCATTTGTAATCGCTGTAAAGCATAAAGAATTATTCAGATGTTTAAAAGTTGATGACATTTCCCCTAAGCTTTCTCTCTTCCAGTTGTAAATATCCACAATTCTTAGGAAATAATTCATTACTTTATTCAGGTGAATGTTATGTGTTAGGCATTGTTCTCCGCATTGTGCATCAGGGAACAAAACAGTAAAATATTCTCATCCCAGTTGGGAGAGAGAGACAACAAATTCATCTAAAAACAATGAATGTTGCATGTTTGGATGTGAACATTTTGTAAATAAGGTGATACTACCCCCTGAGATCACTCTTTTCAGACCTTCGGCCTTTGCTGATTGCCTCCCCGGGAAGGGGCCTGCTGTGTTAAGCAGTTGTGTTCCTGAGCACCAGGTGTGGCCTGCGTGGCCCACTGCAGACCCGGCTCCCTTCCTTCCCTTGATTTGGTCCCTCATGGGTTAGGAACGCAGCCTCAGAGGCCGTCCCCTGTCCTTGGACCCATGTCCCATTCTGGGCTGGTGTTGATCTGTGGTCAGCCTAAACCCCGAGTCCTTTCCACAGGGACACCTGCCAGCCACGCCTGGTTTGCCTCCTCAGATCATTTTACCATTGATCGAGTGGACCTGGAATCAGTCCTTCAGACTTACCTTTGTGGTGTCTCATTATGTAAAAAACTTGCAGGGACAACTTGATTTATTGGCAGATAAATCTACATTTGCCATCTCTGTTCCTTAATGTTCCTTAAAGCAGTGTTTTCTAAAGTGTGGGACTACCCCTGATACTCGGGGATTGGCAGGAAGGCCGTTGAATCTGGCAGTCGCTCCCTGTGTAGGTTGCTCTCCTGGTGCGATGATGTCTCGAGGCCTTATTGGGCGCCAGTGAGTCTTACTGTCTTTTGGCCTTGCTGACCTTCCTGTTCCGAAGAGAGAAGCAGTGGGAGGGAGAGACCAGGTGTGGACCCTCTGCAAATGACAGTTTTTAGCTAGAAATTTAATAACACTCTTTTATTTATGATGTATTTCTTTTTAGGGCTACCTTCTAGTTAGAGTAGATGATATTGATTTTTGTCTCACAGTAATGAAATAAATTTATTCAGGTTAGAAATGAGTTCATTTAAACATATGATGAATAAGTAACAGGTGTTTTCAAGTATGACACGTATCGAGTTGGCTCTTCAGTGGCTGAAGTTTGGTTAATATTTGTCTAGTAATGCTGCAGGGTCAGAAGTAGACATAAATCCTTTTAATAGCCCAAGGTTGTAAAGTAAGTAACAACATTTTAAAACCTAAAAATATCTCACCGTAATCATGCATGTGAATAGTGATTAAGAGCATAAACTTTGGACCCAAACTCTTGATTTGAATCCCTCTTTACTAGTTGAATGAGGTAAGGTTCTTACTACTTGGTGTCTGGGTTTCCTCATTTGAAAAATGGGGATTATAAGTATTTACCTTAAAGGCTAGTTGTGAGGATTAAATGAGTTAATGCATTAAGGATAGTTACGGCTATATAAGTGTGAGCTCATTATTATTTTATTATTATACTAGTGGCCCAGTGCACGGAATTCGTGCACATTAAAAGGGAATTAATTAGAGGAAATATGCAGGCAGCATCATGTCTCTGGCTAGGGATGCAGGCAGGCAGCTTCACCTCAGCACTGGGCGGGGATGCACACAGTCAGCGTGACATTAGCGCTGGGCAGGCTTGCGCGCGCCTCTGCTGGGGGCGGAAGTCCCCGCTCCCGTCCCTGCCCACCAGCTCCTGCCTGCACATGCCTCCATCGGGAGCGGCCTCTGCTTCCGAGGTAGTGTGATGTTAGCGCTGGGCAGGCCTGCGCGTGCCTGCGCTGGGGGCGGAAGTCCCAGCCCCTGTCCCCGACCACCAGCTCCTGTGCATGCACAGCCTGTTGACTGGTCATGACTGGGACACCGTTAGGACCAATTAGCATATTACCTCTTTATTATGTAGATTATATTATTTTAAGAGGATGAGGTTCTTCATTTTTACCAGTTTAACCAACATGTCCTAGTTGTTAAAGGAGTATCAGTTAGTGTTCTAGGTCATGTGACTTGAAAAAGGAATGAACCATATTGTGTTAATACTATGAACAAAGTTCCCATTGTTCTTCTCCCAGATTTGCATTGGGGAATTGTTTTCACTGGCCTGGGTTGTTTATAATTGTTCTTGTTGGGAAAAGGTGGGCTTTTTACACTAAGTCTGGGCATGGTGCCCTTTATTGTCATTTCATTTGACCTTCCAGCCAATATCTTATGTATACTAATAAAAGCCTACGTGGTCGTCACACCCTCACACCGTAATGCCCTCACGCCGTAACAATCCATCACCAGGAGGCTGTGTGTGCAGTGGGCGTGTGCGGGTGGGCGGAGCCAAGGAGGCATGGTCCCGGCCTACCTCTTTGGGGCAATCCATCAAGGAGCCCCGGATGGGTGGGCGGGGCCTACCTTTTTGGGGAGATTGATTAGGGGGCACCTGCACTGTGAGAGGGCACAGGCCAGGCTGGGGAACCACCCCCCCCCCCTCTACAGTGCACGAATTTCGTGCACCAGGCTTCTAGTGTATAAATAATACATAAAACAGCACCTGGACTGAGGCCTTTTATTGCTTTGGGGTTAAATTATTGCGTTGGGATTAAATTTTACAGAAATATTAAGGGTGATTCCATAGCTGAGGAACTGCAGAGTTAAAGGTGGCTTTCATATGGATCTGCTTTTTCTGGTGTGGCATGGCCTGTGGTGAGCTGTGCAGGACCTGAGCTCCCCCAGCGACAGAAAGTGTTTCATGGGGCAGGGAAAGGATGGGGGTGGGGGGTGGACAGGATTGGGAAAGACTGGGATACAGAAAGCTCAATAGATTTATTTGCATGTCTTCTCAAATGATTTTATGTATGAAAATTCATCATAATGCCCTAAATGGAAAATAATAAGTTAACTTTTATTTAGCACTTCCTATGTGCTGGGCATGGTTCTAAGGGCTTGACAAGTATTAACTCATAACTCCTCACAACAGCCCAGTGAGGTAGGCACGTCTGTTTATTGTCATCTGCTGTATGAGGAACTGAAGCATGGAGTGTAGGATGTGGGGTTTCTTGAGCTTACCTGATCAGAGACAGGTTTTGTGATGTGTCTTGTGAGATTAGATACCAGGAAACTGGCTCTGATGGCCCAGCAAACTGGCTCACACGTAGATACTTTGGATGTAAGGTGGTCTCACTTTGACCTCACGTTACTAGGCCTCCTGGCTTCTGCCAGGAAATGATAACTTCTCTTAGAATCCCCACACTGTATAGATTTGTCTCCCAATTATATTCTTGCTTGATCTGATGCTAGAAATTCCTGAAGTGGGACTCATATGTCTTAAAGTGACAGGCTTAATTTTTCAACTTTACAATCTCCTGGATGGGGAGAACAGACCCAACCCTTTGTCATTTGAGAACTTCAGTAGCACCTCTTGAAGGTGAGAACTTGGTATGTGGAAAGGGAAGACAGGTTTGAATAGGGCTGGTGGTTCTACTTTAGTTAATTGAAAGAGCATTTGATTAATGAACCATTTAAATTTTTCTAAAATTAAAAGAATGAAAAAAAACGGCGGGTTGCATAAGGTTTTAAATGCACGTTACTTCTTCAGGAGTCAAAATGAGATTTTTACAGATGGTCTTAGCTTCATTTGTTTATACATTTCCTTGAATTATTTAAGTATTACACAAGTGATGAAATGATGTTGGGTAAGTCACTGCCTCTGCTCCCCTCGACACCTGAGTCGAATATAAAAATCTCTTCAATTACTTCCTATTACTCTCAATACAAAATCCAAATTCATTGATGCTCTCTGCAATATCTGGTCCACGTCCCTATGGCTTCAGGGCTGACACTAGTTCAGACTGCTTCTTTGTGATCAGACTGCACACATGGAGAGGGCTGCACCTTAGCCCCACATGTTCCTGGCCGGGTGCCCGTGTGCAGCACGGCCTGACCAGTCTCATGTCATAGCTCTCACAACGTTCTCCATGTCCCTGGTCATTCTCATCTCACTTAAAATGACTTGTTGAATGTCTCTCATTTTTGCTGGAGGGTAAACTCCCTAAGGAATGGTCCTATATTTAGGACCACTGTATCTCCAAGAACAGGCACAATACCAGGCACCTAGTAGGTTCTTTATCATGTTTATTGTTTATGATATGTATTGAATGCAGGCTTAACAGTTGCATGCATGGATGAGCGGATAGATCTATTGGAATGGATGGGCCAAGCATACCGGTAGGTCTTGCAGTGAAGAATTAGAGATCCTTTGCTTGGGGCACATGGATCTGGGATCTTGGAATCAAACTTGCAGACTGGTATGGAATAATCCAGTTTTGTCTAAGTGCTCTCAGCCCTCAGGGAGGCTGTCTTTTGCAAATCTCTTCTGTTGTGAATCTCTCACATTCCACATAACCAGATGTTCCTGCTATTAAGGAAAAACATGTTATGTTTTACTTTGTGCAATTCGACCAGAGCTCATCAGAGACATTTGCAAACTGGGGCTTCCAGAGACGTTGGAAGGGCTGGAAATGCACCAGCGGTCATCTGACACTGACCTGGTGATCTTCGAACTTGTTGGTCCCTATACCGTCTCGATATTTATAGGTTTTCTTCAGGCTGAAATGCCATCGAATCATCACATTCTCTTCCCTGGTGTTTTGGCTTCCTAGGATTACCATAACAAAGTACCACAACCAGCGTGGCTTAAACCAACAGAAATTTATTTTCTCACAGTTCTGGAAGCTGCAAGACTGAGAGCAAGGTGTCGGCTGGGCCACACCCTCTCTGAAGGCTCGGGAAGAACCTTCTTGTCTCCTGGCTGCTGCTGGCTGCTGGCCGTCCTTGCATTGCTTGGTTGGTAGCCTCATCATTCCAATTTCTGCCTCCTCTGCACATGGTTGTCTTCCCTCCGAGTCTCTGAGTTTCTCTTGTCTTACAAGGACAGCAGTCATTGGATGTAGTGTGACCTCATCTTAACTAATAATATCTGCAAAGATCCTATTTCTAAAAAAGGTCACCTGGTGTTCCAGGTGGACATGATTTTTAGGGGGAGGAGGACACTATTCAACTCAGTAGACCAGGTTTCAACTCTTTTCCTTAGTGGCTAGTCCATGAGTTTTTAGGTCAAGGCTCTATTGTTCTTTGAGTGACTGTGTATGTGATGTCATCTCTTATAGTCTCTGTTTCTGTAAAAGGGGGGCTAGTAATATTACCTATATGTTAGGAAGTGGTTTTTTGTTTTAAATTGAATTTTAGAGAGGAAGGGAGAAAGAAAGAGAGAGAAACATTGATGTGAGAGAGAAACACTGATTGGTTGACTCCTGTACATGCCCTGACCCTGACTGGGAATCGAACCTGTAACCTTTTTTTAAAAAAAAAATAAAAGTATTTTATTGATTTTTTTTACAGAGAGGAGGGGAGAGGGATAGAGAGTTAGAAACATCGATCAGCTGCCTCCTGCACACTCCCTACTGGGGATGTGCCCGCAACCAAGGTACATGCTCTTGACCCGAATCGAACCTGAGTCCCTTCAGTCCGCAGGCCGACGCTCTATCCACTGAGCCAGACCGGTTAGGGCAAACCTGTAACCTTTTGATGTACAGGATGACACTCCAACCAACTGAGCCACCCAGGCAGGAGGAGGTGATGCAGACAACCATGTAAACATGGCCAGGACCTGAGGAAAGCATTGAATATATTCTTGTTATTATTCCTTTTCTTCATCCGAACCTGAACCTACAGATATTTTCTGAGTTTCTTTTTACTGATTTTTCAAATCAAGACTTGTTTTCATTTCTGCTCTTTGAAATTTTATTAGTAGGTTATAGCCAATTGTCAGTCATTTTGACTGAT
This sequence comes from Myotis brandtii, assembly GCF_000412655.1. NCBI lineage: Eukaryota > Metazoa > Chordata > Mammalia > Chiroptera > Vespertilionidae > Myotis > Myotis brandtii. The sequence goes on along the minus strand of NW_005355000.1, from coordinate 1,423,037 downwards.
TCTTTTTTGATTGATTGGATGGTTTGATCACTCCTTGAGGAAGATTACAAGAAAGTTAAGAGCTCTGTGTTGATTGGAGATTATTCCAATATGCTGGTAAAATTTTTAAGAAAATTGCAGGTCGGTGTTAAAATATAGGCTGACTTAGGAAATTGTCTTTTCAAATCAATTTTTGTCTGATTTTGCATTGGCTTGAGAAAGAGGTCATGTGGTTGGGTTTTTCCAATTTGCCAAAACCATGTTAAGTAATTCTGCTGTGGATCGAAATGGTAATAAAAGTCAAAGAAATGTGTCTGCATTTTCTGTGCAGTTGTAATTTTGCAGTGTAATTAAAAGTGTAAAAATGCAGACGAATTCCATTTTGTACTTAAGTATAATATAAATTAAAACATGTGTTATGGGGTGATAATTCAATTTAATGTTAATTTTTACTTTTTTCCAAAATGTGAAATTGAATAAATGTTAAGAGTCTCTTTAAGAAAAGGCAAAACGGACTAAAATTAATTATACTGTATTGTGTTAAAAATATTTTTAAGTCCCAGGAGAGAATGATGTTTCAGATTAGAAATTCATGTGGTGTTTATGTGTGACTAAGAGAATGTGATTGAAGATCCAATATGACTTGTAATGATTATGGTTAAAACTCAGAAGAAGGTAACTGTAGAACCCCTTGTTCTTGAATATTGCTGTGTCTTTAAAGACTGTCACAGAGGTCTTAGAGAAATTAGGGGCACAGTCTGAAGTGTTTAGTTAGAAGAGAACAATACAGCAGAATGGGGTTGAGTAGAGGACTGACTTTAAATGGGTGAAGCTCTATTAACCCTTTGCGGTCGTTTGTCTGCTCTCAGCCACCACAGCAAGGAACCGTACGAATCTTAACTCTATTCATTCATGTATCAGTTTATAATTTCTCTGAAAGCTCTTAAGTGTCTAAGCGACCTTGTCACGAACCAAAACATTGCCCCGACAAATCGGAGATATCGAAACTCAATATAAACAAACGTGGTTCGTTCCACACTCGCCATGCAAAACACCGTGGCGAGTCAGTCGCCTTTTGAGAGTGAAGAAATCGACAAGCTTCGGAGATACTTCGCAGAATTTCAAATAAAGCTTTACAAATTACGTTTAACTGTAATTAGGCATTCTCGCTTGTTAGATATTTCAAAATAATACTCCAAAATGGCAAAAAGAAAGTTACCGAAAGAAGTGTACTGCGAATCTGAAAGTAACGATGAAGAGTTTTATTTTGGCACCTTGAATACTGACTCTGACGTAGAAAGTGATAACGTTTGTAGTGACTCTACTAGTAGTGACGTAGTTCCAAAAAAGAATTAATAAATCTTGTTTATCTTTCATAATCTTGCACGTTATGTATCACTGCTCTTTCAATGGAAATTAATTCCGACCAGTACGACACCCATGTCCAAATTTAATACGACCGCAAAGGGTTAAGTGCAAATGAAGTTCAGTTTGTTCCAGTGGCCCTAAGAGATGTACACAGAATCATGGGGAGTAATGGTGACATGCAAAGCTCTCTGAAATGAGATGTGGTCACCTAGAAATGTAGCTCCTTCACTGATAACTGAGCTTGCCAAGCCCAGGCTGGGTCATTCCAAGCAGAAGTTTAGAGGGGACTCAGATTGGATGAGAAGTTGGAACAGGTGACCGCTTAGATCCTGAGTTTCCAAGATGATATCTGTTAGGTTAGGTGGCTCAGGAGGCGGCGCAAGAAATAGAGAGTCCAGTGAATCAGAAAAGAAAAGAAAGGAAAAAGTTTATTTCTGCGTCCCCGGGAGACCCACGTACCCCCAAAGACAGGGCACGTGGATTCACACCAACATGGAGGGGGGCGCTTTTTTTATACTGCGGTTGGGTGAGGGGCGGGGACATGAGCTGAGGTATTCAGTTGAGGAAGCTTCAGCTGCAGGGGGGTCAGCAAGGTATTCAGGAATGAGTCAGTATCTGTGTGGGGGTATGTGGATTCAGGGAGAAGAAGCCGGTATCTGTGTCTGGCACATAGATCTGTGAGAAATTCCAGGGGGAGTCCATTGTCTCATCACATGTCTGCATGTATCCGATCCTGGGCTCTCTCCGACCTAACAATATCCAATGGGATACGACTGAAAACAGTTAAAAGGCACGCTGATTGAAGGCCTGGGGTATTTGGCTAAGAAGTAGAGTTTTGATATACAGAGCAGTAGCTGGGTATTACAGAGGAGACCAAGAGTATGGAGAAAATTATTCCAGCTGTATTTAATGGTCATTGTTAACAAAGACACAGATTGGAGAAAATTGCATTTTTTTTAACTTGGCACAATGAGGGAGAAAAACATGGAAGGCAAAGAGAGAGGGAGAGAGAGAGAGAATGACTGAATGAGAATATGTACATGTTACCTCCTAGATGCCTTCTCTTGTATAAGCATTTTGGGGGTTAAGAAATGGAAAATCAAGTTATGCTTACATATATAATTTCAGAATGAGAAGTCAGCATTTTATCTCCTGGGACAAAAAAAAAACCCTCCCTTAAATTAAATGAAATTAATTCACGTTTCTCCACAGGAAAAGCTGATGAAAAGCAAGGGTCATGAAAACTGATAGTTTTCCCAATCAATGTTCATCATATTATTTGGTTTCCTGTGCAGTGAAGGGCCTCAGTAGATATACTCTTATGTCTGCCAGAATGACAGGGAACTCAAATTTTATACCCTCTAAGCTAGTTTTCATTTTGTTTTGTTTTATGTTTTTTGGGAAATGAGGAGCATTATCCTTACTTAAGAAAAAGAGATCTCCCTGTTATACAATTTAATATTTCAACACTTTTTATATGCATTCTCCTTATCTTACATTTGTTTGTAAGTGGGACAATTTGAAGAGGAGAATAATATGTTAAACATATTGATTTTAAGCCAGTGGTTCTCAACCTTCTGGCCCTTTAAATACAGTTCCTCATGTTGTGACCCAACCATAAAATTATTTTCATTGCTACTTCGTAACTGTAATGTTGCTACTGTTATGAATCGTAGTGTAAATATCTGATATGCAGGATAGTCTTAGGCGAACCCTAGGAAAGGGTCGTTCGACCGCCAAAGGGATTGCGACCCACAGGTTGAGAACCACTGTTTTAACCAATTAAGTTTACACGATGTGTTTAGCCACCAAGTTTCAGGATGAAAACAGCTCACTTGTAGCCAAAGAGATTAGTTGCAGAATGTTGTGGAGCTGGCTATTTTATAGATCCTCAAAGGGAGCAATGTGCAGGTCAAGGTGCTCAGCCCCCAGATTTTAATCAAGATAAGCAAAAGTAAAGAATGCAGACATTGTCTTGGGTGGTGAGCACACAATACAATACAATACAATACAATACAATACACAGATGATGCATTGTAGAATTGTACACCCGAAACCTATGTAATTTCATTAACCAATAGTCACTCCAATAAATTCAATTTAAAAAGAAGAATGCAGAAAGTTAACCTGATATAATCGTTTAGGTTCCTATTTAAATTACAGGAGTCTTCTGGGCATTTCCTAAAAGTGCTTAAGTATAGGAATTTACTTGTAATGATTCTGGTGTTGTCAGTGTTCTGGATTTGGCCATTCTAATAGATGTACAGTGGTATCTCATTGTTGTTCCTCTGTGTAGCTTTTTCTTTTTCAATTTGAAAAGTGACAGTATTGCAGACAAATAGAAAAAAACCCCAGCAAAACTCCTAGTCCTAGGTAATTCCTCATTCTTAGAGTTAGTGATCTGATGTATATCTTTCTAGCTATTTTTCTATTTATGTATAAAAAAGAAATATCTTTGGATAAGTTTATGAAATAAAAACAGATTAATTTAAGCACTTTTGACATTAGTAATTTGAAATGTAAGAAAACACTTGGCAGTCCAGATAAATTTTTAAAGTCAAAGGTAAAATTTTAGTACCATTGATATCAAATGGGTAACATACACATAATTTTGCATGTAGCCTTTTTTTACCCACTGACAGGACACTTTGATTCAGTGTAAATCAACGCTTGCTTTGCTAAGCTCCGAGGCTCTTGCGTCAAGGTTGCTTAATTATTTTTAGAATTGAGGAAACACAAGTGAACTGGGATGTCCATAGGGAGGAAAGGCAGGAAGCAGAACTGCCATTAGTTACCTGATCGTCATCATTTTACCAAGCGAGGAGCAGGCAGTTTTCAGGAAAGCATATGGAATATGGCTCTGGCTGGAGCTACGTGCCACTTGAAGGATACACGTGGGTAACCCACCGGGATGATTCATGGCCGGTTCAGCTGTAAACTTCTCTTTTAATTAGGTAGGAAGCACCTGTGTGTTCTTACTTCATCATTTTTTCTTCCCAATCCAGTTTCTTCAGGGATTAAAACATAAAAAAGACCCCACAAGTTGGAATTTAACTTTTCTGTAGGGGAGAGCATTCAATGTCTTAAAAAGGGTGAATATCTAGATGATCTGCTGGAAGATGAGGTGAGAATAGTAACATTAACAGGTGGGAATTACGGAGGGCAGACATCTGTACACATTGCGAGGTGTTTGGCAGGGAGCTATGTCTTAGCATCCTGTGTGTTTGGATTTCCACATTTTAAAAAATATGTTTTTGTTGATTTCAGAGAGAGGAAGGAAGAGGGAGAGATAGAAACATCAATGATGAGGGAGAATCATCAATCGGCTGCCTCCTGCATGCCCCCTGCTGGAAGCCCGCAACCCAGGCATGTGCCCTGACTGGGAGTCGAACCTGACCTCCTGGTTTATGGGTCAATGCTCAACCATTGAGCCACACTGGCCAGGCTGGAATTCCACTTTTAAATAGTACCAGTGGTTTTTAAAAAAAATTTTAATTTAATTTATTTTTATCTCCTTTGGGCTCTGAGCATGTCCATGAGACAACACCAGCATCTTCTCATGACTTGTGGAAAGTGGCTGGGATTAGGAGCTCTTCCCAAGGGAGTTAGCATCATTTACCTAATAGTTTGCCTGTGAAATTCTCTCTGCCCTCACCTGAATTGTTTTAAATATCGCTTTTAATAGTAACTGAGATATTCCTTGTAAAAACAACGACTAACCACTATTTAATGGAGTGCCTTCTATATGCTGAATGTGACAAATGCATTCCTTCACTACTTCCCAAAGGATCTGGCTGTTATTATCATTTCCATTTTTAGATGAGGAAATTGAGGTGACATATCTTGCCCAAGGTCATTGAGCAGCACTCAACCTGGTTATGCAGAGTGGAAAGCCTATGATGTTTGTGTGTGCACCTTGCAAAGATTCATCCACTATAAGCAAATTCACCTTACACATCTGGGCTCACTCTCTCTTTACCACGTGGTGATTTGTAAATTTAATGTGCTCAGCAGGCATTGGTAGAAAAGTGTTCAAATCCTCTCAAGGAAGGTGGCTCTCCCAGAGTCTCAAACTAGCATCCCCTGGCAGAATTTGGACTGCACCTGTTCTGTGTTTTGTTGTGGTGGTGGGGTGGGGAGGGAAGCACTGTGTTTTAATTGAATTGAGCATGAATGCCTCAGGGCTTGGCTTGAACGCTCAAGCTCCCCCTTAGTCCCCGTAAGTCCCCATTTTCTTAGGCCCTGCCTGCTTCACTTACTAAGTTTATCTGCATGGCGCCTGAATTTATGGTGGCAGAAACCATTAATCCAGGAAGTATGTCAGCGAGGAGATGTGTTCATTTGTTGGTTCAGATTAACATTAACAAATCGATTTTTGCCCTGAAGTAAACATTGCTGATATAGCCTTACTCATTAGAAAACTTTATTACCAATTCACTCTTAACCTTTTTCACAGAGGCCCTTTGTTGGGGGAATTCCCTGCCTTCTCCAAGTTTGTAGAATGTCTGTCTGCTGACCTGTGGATAGTCATATGGTGCCTGCCCTGAAGGCTGATGTTTGGTTCAGTCTAATGATATGCCCTGAGGTGATGTTTATCATCAGGCTGAATCTATTGAAGGAAAAAATGAAAGCCAGTTAGTTGTTTGTTCATAAGCATTTAGTAGAAAAAGGAGGGTCTGTGATTCCCTTTTCTCTTCCTTTCTCCTTTCTTCCTTGCCGATTGACAGCCCAGCTTAGATAAACTGCACTCTGGCCCCACGTGAGAGTCTTCTGAGTTACCAGGATTGCTCAAGGGCTTGAGGACTCTGAGTAGAGAACCTGGGATCTGGGTCAGTGGGAGAGCTCCCCACACCACTGTGGGCATTGCCTTCTCTAAATGCGGGATGTTCTGAAGGAATTTCTGTTCCATGTATTTTCATCTTTAAATATCTCCTGCCACATTTTTGGTGAGTTTCCCATGAAATAGGGTGCTCTATCAAATAAGTTTGGGAAATACTTTTTATTCCAACACTTATTTAGGGATTTCTGTGTAACAGTAACATATTTACTGAGCAGTATCATATTTAAGGGATATATTTTGTATTGCCTAACACTGTGTTTCTCAACTTCCTTGACCAGAGAACCCCCTCTGGAATCTGTACGGTCTGTGCACCACCTCCCAGCTTCCCAAACAGCCTGCACCCATGAGCTTTCTCCAGCACATACTCTAAGGTCGACTCTCTGTAGAAATTGCCTCAAAGCATGAAGCCATGTCTTGATATTTTGGTGGTGGGCATAATTCTAGTTTCATTTCAATGGAGTTATTTTGTGAAATGCAAGTTTGTCAAATACGAACAACTTTAAAAACATTTTGCAGCTAAGAAAATACGGGTTTATTTTTAAGGAAATGGTGTCATGCCTGGAATCACAGGTGAGCCCCTGCTCAAAACCTGGCTCCCCGAGGCTTCTAGGGGATGGGTTGTGCAGGGGGAAAGCCATTAATTGTGGTGGCTAAAGGAGTCGAGGTCGTGGGCTCTACTGACTGGTTAGGCTGAGGTAGGGCGTAGTTGATCACCGTGTCAGTCCTGATGGCAGCCCGGGCTCTGCTGGCTCTCATGGTGCGTGAGTTCAGTGAATTATGTTTTTCAGCTGCAGGTGCCCATTCCCCAAACTAACTCGATTTGATGTGTGACTTGAACATGCATTTATGTTACCTAATTTTTAAAAAGCCAAAAGTCAGAATTTCTTATTTTTTGGCACTTGTTTATTAGACAAAACAGGGAGCTTAACTAAAACCAGATGCTAGTTATTTTTAACCATATCCAAATCCACTTGTAGGTAGTTTTTTTTCAATCCTCACCAGAGAATATGTTTTTATTGATTTTAGAAATAGAGATAAAGTAGATAGATAGATAGATAGATAGAAAAACATCCATGTGAGAGAGAAACATCAATCGCTTGCCTCCTATACTTGGGGTTGAACCTGTATCCTAGGTTTATTTCCTGACTGGGAATCTAACTTGCAGCCTTTTGGCATACGGGATGACGCTCCAACTGACTGAGCCACCAGCAAGGGTGCAGGTGGCTTTTAGTCCCTGCCTGCTGGGCTGTCCCTTGCCCTGGGCCTGCTGCTGTCTGGCTGGGTCTGCCTAGGCCTTGTCAGGGCAGCTTATATCCCAGCCCCCACATCTGGGAACATGGTGTGCCTAATTTAGGCAGCAGGACTTTTTTTTTTTTTTTTAAGAGGACAGGGTTTTATTTTTGCTTTTTTTAGCTGAAGTAATGGACTGTTCCATTTAACTCTAAATAGTTTTTAGGCACAATTCATGGGCATTCAAATAGGCAGTTTTATAACCAGACCCAACAGAAGATATGAGCTTGGTTATTAGTAGCCAGTTAACAAAATAAAAATTCCCAAGATACAATTACTTTCAGCTCCCCCACCCCCTATCAAGTATTATCATCATAGTGGTTGGGAGTTTAGGCTCTTGAGGGTAGACTTGGATTTAAATCCTGGTTTGTTCATCTAGTAGCTGTGTATGCATGCCATTGGGTAAGTAATCTCATTTCAGCCTTGGTGTGCTCATCTGTGAAATGGGACAACTCTACCTATCTTGTGTGCCATTTAGCACAGCGTCTTACATATAGTAAGTACTTAGTATATATATATATTTTTATCACCTTCCAGGTGGCAAATTCAGTGCTGGAAAGTCACAAGTCAGTGGGCTATAAAACAAAATTATGCTTTTGTATTTTATTTGGAAAAGCAAGGTAAATGAAAGTAAGAGTGCATGATTGGACTTATGAAAGTTTGAGGAGAGAGGGTCTTGGTGTTGGAGTAGTAGCTGTGAGGAGCTTGAAAATAATCAGGGACTGGGATTTTGTACCAATGTACAAGAATGACCTTGGCAAGCATGTAGTTTAGATACTTTGGTTCCAAGCAGCAGAAAATCTACCCTGAATCTACTTTAAGCAAAAAAACAAACAAACAAAACAACAACAACAACAAAAAAACAGTGTTAAAAACAAATAATAGGACAATGGAGTAGCTTACAGATCCTGAAGGACACCTGAAAAATGGGAACAGAAAGGTAGAGACTGGGCAGCTCCAGGCTCCTCATGGAGGGAACTGATGCACCAGCTCTATCAAGCGCCCCCTGGAGGATGAATCGACCCCAGCCATTTTCAGCTTGAGATCCAACATCCATGAACAGATGCCCAATTGCCCAGCCTGAGTAAAATGTCCGTGTAGAGCAGCTTGACTGCTGGTCGCACCGAACCATAGCTAGTGGAGAAAGGGTATTTCCTTTCTCCAAAATTTACTTTCTCCTGCAGGAGAAGGGAAGTGGGTGTTGGGTAGCAGAAGTCCACCATATCTGAGACCTAACAGTAGAAGTTCATCTATGAGATTAGGGAGAGGATGCACAGATGTTTCACTTGATTGAGACCTTTGTGTCCAGAGAGGGTTAGGAAGGCAGTTTGGGATTATGTCCTAGGGGTAACAGGAAGTCATTGTAGGATTTTGGTGGATGGAGGTTGAGGGTCATTTCCTGTTTTTATAGCAAGATATTTTAAATACTTCTTTAATAAGCAGTACTCTTTTCTTAGATAAAATTTTATCATTTTTCCTAGCTACCTTATATCTGTATGTCCCCCATTACATTAGTTGTTGGTGACTTACCTATTCATTGTTTCTCATGGATTCCTTTTTAATGATGTTTGTTTTGACTCTGGAATGTACAATGGACAGATTTGTATATTGTCAGCACAGTATTTATTGTCATATTTTACAGATTTGTTTGGAAATAACTGGTATGTTCTTTTCATGGGGATAAAAATCTCCTTCCAGCTTTGACATTCCAGTTCTGTCTCTCTTAACAAAGGTTCTCCTTAAGTTTTCAGAGTAGTAGCCAAAACGCTTTAAAGTATTCATTGTTTCATATTGTTATTCAATGTAATTTTCTCCACACAGACCTGTGGTGAGGAGCTTGCATTGTGCAGGTGTTATCTGGTTTGCTTATCTTGTGTGGAATCCCCAGGCCCCTAAAATAGAGCTGACAGAGCTACTCTGAGGAGAGTGGGCTGTAGGACATAATTGCGACACTAGCACTTCATTGCAAAGAGAGGTTTTGTACATGTGAATGCAATTAGAGTGTTCTCATGGGGAGGGTGGGCACGGTGAGCACGGTGAGCAGAAAACATCCCACAGTAAGAATTCACACACTCTCCTTGGAGACAGTCGCACTTGAACGTGATTTCCATGGTGCATGGGGTTGGCATTGTAGAGGGCCGGCTCTAGAAAATGAGAAAATGGGTCATTTTGTCAAAGCTGGAAGTTGCCCTCTATATTTTAAAATCATAAAATAACCACTTTCATGGAAACACTGACCTGCATCAGCACAACGTGCCGGGAAGGAGCAGACTTGCGCTTCAGCCCATGTTACAGACGGGAGGGGCCTGTGAGTGGTCTTTGGGGGATGACACGGCACCCTGGGAAGTGACCCGAGGAGCCTGCTGGGAAGACTGACCCAGGGTTTCTGAAGGAGAACTTGGCCAGGGAGTCCTAATATTATGTTTTAACGTTGGACGGCATAGTCATCAGTCTTTTCGTGCCTGATTTTGTAACCCAACCTACTTCCTAGAGGGGGCTGCACTGGAGATGATCTGTAGCTGCAACTCAAAAGTTGTTCTTTTTAGAAACATCGAGGTTTGCCATGGACAGTATTGGGAGAAAGTGTAAAAGAGCAGGAAGAAGAGGTTGCTGTTTGCTGCTTGGAGGATGCGTCTGTGTGTTCTGCCTCCGAGTGCTTCTCTGTGTGGCGGACACAGCCCAGCAGAATAGTCAACGCTTGGTCTCTTTTGTTAGGTTAAATGTATTTCCTTCTGGGTATGTTTGTTTATGATATGAGTGGCATCTGGTTTATTTATTGTGTTAACTTTGATTCTGTCTCTCTTCTTTTACATTCTGCTCACGTGGAGTTTGTATGTCTAGTGAATAAGAGTCCCCGGTGGTGGGACACAGAGAAAGTAAAACAGAGGGGGT
>NW_005355000.1:1395946-1412634 GCF_000412655.1 Myotis brandtii | reverse complement strand
GGGAACATGTGACAATACAGGTACAACCCAGACTCCAGGCGCCCGGGCATTGGAGAAAGCGTGAGGCAGGGCAGATGACAAGTGTCAAGGCCTTGAGGCAGGGACACATCTGAAAAAAGCCACTGCATGTTTGAGGAGAGCAATAGGGGTGGAGAAGGAATAGCTGGGGACAGTCTCGAGGGACAGTGAAGTGAAGTTACCCGTAAGGAGGAGTGGTGGTGCCGAGTGAGGATTCAGGGCTGGGCCACACGAAACACCAGGTCCACTGAGGACTTCAACCTGAAAAAGTAAGCCTTTTGGTTGGCCATTTCCAGAGAGTAGAGTAGTCTCGGTTTTAAAACAGTATTTGCTGTTTGTTTTTCAGTCCTCACCTGAGCACATGCTTACAGAGAGGAGGGAAGAGAGAGAAACCTCGATGGGAGAGATAAACATCTCTTGGTTACCAACTGGGGATCAAACCCGCAACCCAACCCAGGTGTGTGCCCTGACCCGGAACTGAACTGCCAACCCTTTGGTATGCAGGGCGACACTCAACCAGCTGAGCCACTCTGTCCGGCTGGGTTGCTTTTGCTTTTAATATGTCCTGTTTACTTTAACATTTGCTTACGTTTCATTAGCTAAAGCTTGACTGTCCAAGCTGTTACATAGTCTAGGAAGGCAGTGGAACCTTCCAAGGATTTGGCACCTGAGACCTGAGTTGGAGTCTTACTCATGTCATGACAATCTGTAGGACTTTTGACAAGTAATTTTACCTCTAGGCCTCAGTCTGTAAACAGATAGTGATAGCCATCCACCCACTCTGGTTATCTGAAGGAGCAACAGGAGTAATATATATATAACTAGAGGCCCGTTGCAGGAAGATTCCTGCAAGAATAGGGCTTACTGTGGCTGGAGGAAAGCAGAGAAGGGAGCAAAACCCGCTGAGGTGCAGCTGGTCACACCCCCTTCAGGGTGGGGGTCCCCACTGGGGTGCCTGGCCAGCCTGGATGAGGGGATGATGGCTGTTTGCAGCTGGTCACACCCCCTTCAGGGTGGGGGTCCCCACTGGGGTGCCTGGCCAGCCTGGATGAGGGGATGATGGCTGTTTGCAGCTGGTCACACCCCCTTCAGGGTGGGGGTCCCCACTGGGGTGCCTGGCCAGCCTGGATGAGGGGATGATGGCTGTTTGCAGCTGGTCACACCCCCTTCAGGGTGGGGGTCCCCACTGGGGTGCCTGGCCAGCCTGGATGAGGGGATGATGGCTGTTTGCAGCTGGTCACACCCCCTTCAGGGTGGGGGTCCCCACTGGGGTGCCTGGCCAGCCTGGATGAGGGGATGATGGCTGTTTGCAGCTGGTCACACCCCCTTCAGGGTGGGGGTCCCCACTGGGGTGCCTGGCCAGCCTGGATGAGGGGATGATGGCTGTTTGCAGCTGGTCACACCCCCTTCAGGGTGGGGGTCCCCACTGGGGTGCCTGGCCAGCCTGGATGAGGGGATGATGGCTGTTTGCAGCTGGTCACACCCCCTTCAGGGTGGGGGTCCCCACTGGGGTGCCTGGCCAGCCTGGATGAGGGGATGATGGCTGTTTGCAGCTGGTCACACCCCCTTCAGGGTGGGGGTCCCCACTGGGGTGCCTGGCCAGCCTGGATGAGGGGATGATGGCTGTTTGCAGCTGGTCACACACCCTTCAGGGTGGGGGTCCCCACTGGGGTGCCTGGCCAGCCTGGATGAGGGGATGATGGCTGTTTGCAGCTGGTCACACACCCTTCAGGGTGGGGGTCCCCACTGGGGTGCCTGGCCAGCCTGGATGAGGGGATGATGGCTGTTTGCATCTGGTCACACCCCCTTCAGGGTGGGGGTCCCCACTGGGGTGCCTGGCCAGTCTGGGTGAGGGGCTGAGGGCTGTTTTCAGCTGGTCACACACTCTTCAGGGTGTGGGTCCCCACTGGGGTGCCTGGCCAGTCTGGGTGAGGGGCTGAGGGCTGTTTTCAGCTGGTCACACACTCTTCAGGGTGTGGGTCCCCACTGGGGTGCCTGGCCAGTCTGGGTGAGGGGCTGAGGGCTGTTTTCAGCTGGTCACACACTCTTCAGGGTGTGGGTCCCCACTGGGGTGCCTGGCCAGTCTGGGTGAGGGGCTGAGGGCTGTTTTCAGCTGGTCACACACTCTTCAGGGTGTGGGTCCCCACTGGGGTGCCTGGCCAGTCTGGGTGAGGGGCTGAGGGCTGTTTTCAGCTGGTCACACACTCTTCAGGGTGTGGGTCCCCACTGGGGTGCCTGGCCAGTCTGGGTGAGGGGCTGAGGGCTGTTTTCAGCTGGTCACACACTCTTCAGGGTGTGGGTCCCCACTGGGGTGCCTGGCCAGTCTGGGTGAGGGGCTGAGGGCTGTTTTCAGCTGGTCACACACTCTTCAGGGTGTGGGTCCCCACTGGGGTGCCTGGCCAGTCTGGGTGAGGGGCTGAGGGCTGTTTTCCGGAAGCGAGTGACTGAAGCTTCCAACCGCTCCTTGTTTTCATTTTTTTTTTTTTTTCTGGGCCAGCTTTAGCTCTGAGGCCTCGCTGCTGAAAACATGGATACAATGTTTCGGTCCGGCTGGGTTTCAGTCCGGCTGTTTTCTGGGGTTTTGTTTACCTTCTTATTTGCAACATAGTATATAGTTGCTTAGAGTTGCAACTGAGAGGCTGGCAAGTTAGGCGGGGAACGTTGGAGTCTGCAGCAAGCAAGCCTCCCTGCTCGCTTCAGTGCCTGGCTGCTGGCCGCCATCTTGGCTGACAGTTAATTTGCATATACTCACTGATTAGCCAATGAAAAGGGTAGCGGTCGTACGCTAATTACCATGTTTCTCTTTTATTAGTGTAGATGTTTATTATTAATAATATTACTTCTCATGTCACATTGGAAACCAAAGGGAGCTAAATAGTAATATTCTTAGCAATTTGAAAAGTCAGCTTAAGGGCTGTCCTTAGAACTAATGTTATTTGCAATTGAGCGCCTTTTTTTTTTTTTTTTTTTATCCCTAACCTTCACCAAGTGGAGATTGTTCCAGTGGTTTTGTTTTGTAAACAAGCAGCAGGGCTCAGCCCACTGACATTGTGGGTCAGTGCTAGAGACCGTGGGGCATCTCATTTTTCTCACCGTGGTTCAAGCGTGGAAAATACATGATCAAGTTCTCCTTTTCCAAACTTACGAGGAAGACCAGGGCCTTTGCTTAGATCACTTTTAAGCTTTTCTTTGGTTTTGGTCTTTCCCTTGAGAGCTCAGTGAAAGCATTGACTCCTGTGGAGCCCGAGGAGGCAGGACGGGCCGAGCCTGGGGAAGGTTCCCTCTGCCCACCATGTCTCTCCCTGGCTGTGCAGAGCCCGGCGCCCCCACCAGCTGGTCTCGCTGTCCTTCGGACGGGCTGACCCCTTCCTTGCTCCCACATCTAATCTAATGCCTCTTTAAGCCCACCCGTGGCACTTCCTTCGTGAGCCCTCTGACCCACCTTGACCACTCCCATCCTGAACTCATTTTAGGCTCTGCCTACTCAGTCTCCCCTTCCTACTCAGTCCTACATCAAGTAGTATTTTCTCCGCATTGTTAGAGCTATCAGTTTAAACATGTCTTCCTGTTAAGAGTGTATTTTCAGGGAGAATAATGACACACCTGTGCACTGTCAGGTAATGCCAGACACATGTTCCAATACAGTGACATTAACATAACCAAGTGAACACAATAAGGGTATGTCTTTAACAAGGAAATACTTTAATTGTGCAGAAACCATTCCCGAAATCCCGTCACTTCAGCATTCTAACAATGCTCAGAGCTCTCCCTGGTACCCAGAGGCAGCAGGAGTTGGTAGGCTACATCTAGACCAGTGGTTCTCAACCTTCCTAATGCCGCAACCCTTTAATATAGTTCCTCATGTTGTGGTGACCCCCAACCATAAAATTATTTTCGTTGCTACTTCATAACTGTAATTTTGCTATTGTTATGAATCATAATGTAAATATCTGATATGCAGGATATATTTAGGCGACCCCTGTGAAAAGGTCGTTCGACCCCCAAAGGGGCCTCGACCCACAGGTTGAGAACCGCTGATCTAGAGCTTTTCCCTGAACCCTCTGGGCAGTGCTCCTCTGAGAATGCTCTGTAGATCCCTGCATACTGTTCTTGTTACCCATGCACAATGCTGTCAACACAACAGGAGAACTTGATCATGTATTTCCATGCTTGAACCACGGTGAGAAAAATGAGATGCCCTACTGTCTCTAGCACGGACCCACAAAGAAATGGAGTGTAAGCATTTAGAAATTTAATAATAATTTTACAGAGCAATTGTACATCTGTTGACTTTAATAATAAAAATAATTAGGAGCTTGTGTTCTTCTCCTAGTAATTAGTTTTTGTTGTATTTTTATGCTTTTTGGAAACAAGGAACAACTGGTCCTTCTCACAAATAGCTTGAGAAGCAGTGTTCTGAAACGGTGGTTTTCAACCCTGGCTGCACCCTGGGCTCACCTGGGGGAGCTTGTAAGGAACTTCCCTGGCCAGGGCCATACACACATCATAAATCAGAATCCTGGGCATGTAGAACCCAGGCATCAGTATTGTTTTCCTTTTAGAATATTTTTTAAAGCTCCCCTCTTACAGTAAAGTGGGGTCAAGATTGAGGTGCTCTGTAGAGTGTGCCTGCCATATTGCTTGGGTGTTGCGAATTCTTGTTGCTTTCTAGGAAAGATGGAAAGTTTTCAGCTGTGTCTCAGAATGCTGTCAGAGAGGAGCTGGGCAGCCCTGGAGATGGTTAGCACCTTCCCTGCCTGTTCTCCCATAGTGAGCCACGTGCTTCCTGTCCACAGGAGCCAGCTCATGGCTCTCCCCTCCTGGGGTTCCAGTGTTTGGGGAGAGGGAGATGGGCTGTAATAACACTGGGCACCTAGTGGGCGGGGCCTGTGTGAGGCAGGTGGGCTAAGACCTGGAGAATGGGGAAGAGGTGGAGATGGGAATAAGAGAAAAAGGACATTCTGGGCTGAGGGGTGGTGGGGACACGTCTGAGACGTGGGCGGAGCTTGGAATGTTGTCCCACGTGGTGGGCCCACGAGAGTGGTGGGAACTATGGGGAAGGGCAGCAGAGGACAGGCTCCAGGGCCTCGGAGGCCATGGGAAGGGGTTTGGGATTTGTCCAAAGGGCAGTGGCCAGCCCTTGGAGGACGTTAAGCAGGCAGTGAGCTTCCTGTCACCAGGGTGACATCTCAGAGGCTGATAACCCTTTGTAGGCGTGGTAGGTGAGAAGGACCTTGACATTGGGTGGCCTTGCTGCCCCTTCTAATCCTGAGAACAATTTCCGGCCACACAGCTAAATGGGAGGTAAGACGGTGGCCAGTGCAGGCCACGCCGGCCTCCCAGCTCCCTGCGCTGCAGATCTTGTGGAACAACAGCTGCCCGCGTGCCGGTGTTCTGGCTGTCGGGATTAGTTGGAAAGGCGAGAGCGGGACCCAGCAGGTATTGCACAATCTAGATGCCTTCCCAAAGACTGTGCTCCTGTCCAATTTGCTAGATACACATGGTTTCACGGAATTTCAAATGATTTTCTGTGCCTGATTTTAGGCAAATTGAAAACGAGGCCATTTGTAAAAGGCACTTAGGAACTTTGATTAAGGCAAACCTACTGGCAAGAAATAAAAACAAAAACCTTTCAGAAGTACCTGATCTCCAGGGAAGGCGTGTGTGTGTGTGTGTGTGTGTGTGTACACACTGTCCTGGGTTGTATTACACTTGATAATGACCTTTCATGACTACTTCTGGTGCTGGGAATTTAATTCTTACTCCGCCCTATGAGGTAGGCACTGCTCTGGTCCCTATTTTGTAGATGAGGAAACTGCACCCTAGAGAGGAGATGTGGCTTGCCCAAGGTCGCACCCAAGGTCACACCCAGCTAGGAAATGGCATCGTCAGGGTAGAAACGCAGGTTCCACAGCCTGAAGTCTCCATCCACTGCCCCTGCACGGTCTTTAGACTTCAAGCAAAGAGCCCCTGGCTGAACGTGGACAGACTCCATGGGCCTTTTTACCCCATGGGCCCTGTGGCCTTGTTGGACCCTTTAGTGACCCTGAAGACCCAGTTGGCTCCCTTTCTTTGATCTTTAATTTCTGATTCTCTCACAGCTCCTCAGAGCAATTTTAATTTTCACCCATGTTCCCTTAGGTTGTGTTAGAAGGTGCACACGGCTGGCCTGGTCTGTTCCTCACCTAGAGATGAGGGTGGGTCTCCCAGGTGGGGAGCCTGCTCAGCTGGCTCCCCTCGGGGGCAGCAGCACCAGGCAGCCCCGCCCCTGCGCAGAGCTGCTGGAGGAGCCCGGCCGCCTCTCCCAAACTGGAATGGGGGCGGGAGCCGCAGGCAGGTGCAGGTAAGAGATCCCGAGCTCCGGCTCCCTGTTTCTTCACAGCGAAGTCCAGCCTTTCTGCTGCGATCCCCGCAGGGCCTGTGCTTCCTGCAGGAATGAGACCCCACAGGGTGCATTTTACAATCCAGGGTCCTGGGCGGCCCCTGGCGCCTGAAGTCAGGGTCTGGACTGCTGTCGGCCTTCAGTGCTTGGTATTTCTCTGTGAAGGAGCCATCTTGGCTCTTCCCGTTCTTTTTCCTTGGAAGCTGGGCTTCCAGAGGGTGACAGTGTGTGGCTCCTTCCTTGTTGACACCCGGAGGTGGAGCTCAGCGGGGAGAGCTCTCCTTCCGCTCTGCTCCTCGCCACCCTCCCTTCTGTGTGTGCGATGCTACCGTCCAACCTGTGCGGTTGCTCAGGAACAGAAGCAGGTGGAGATGTTCACTCTCTACTCTTGCTGCGTTAGAAGTCGTCATTCATTCGTACCATCCTCACCGAGATTGATTGTTGTGTTCGTTTGTGGTCAGTGTCCTGGTGAGAACTTAAGACGTGCGCTGTCCTTTTGGGGAGAGCCGTCTTGAGCTCTTTGTGTGAGGCGAGTGTGGTGTTTTAATAAGATGACTTTTTAAACCCAGGAGGGACCTCTGGAAGCAGCGCGCCGCACGAGGAGAGCGATGCCTGCTGGAGCTCCGTGGGGAGTGGTGGTTGTGGGCGTTTTCAGGCATTTGGATGGCTGAATGCAGACTCATGGAGGTCGAGTAGGGAATGAGAACAGCCGAATTAGTCTCTACTAACTGTGCCAGTTTCCCAGAAACTGAGGATTGGACCAGAGCCCTGGTGTAGCTTGAGCAGCAGTTATTTGTGTACGTAGATAAATGATTTTCCTCCTTCTGAAGCTTAACAGAAATATTTTTCAAAAGGAAGAAAACCTCCCAATTGCAGTTCTTTATTTTCCCTGGTGGTAGCAAGCAGCGAGAGAGAGAATGTTTTTCATTGAAATCACAGAACTTCCATCTCAGCCAACTTTCAATTGCTTCCCTGTGCAGCCTTTGCCAGAGTTTCAAACAAGACTGTGCAAGAAAGGAAAAGAATGTGGTGTTCACAGATACGAAAGCACTGGAAACAACCGGCGCTCTCCCCGTAGTCAGCTGCTCTCTCACCGTCCCACAGGGATAAGCAGGACCGTCCCTCAGCGCTTTCTCCGATCTCCACACCTCCCTCTGGCCCTGCGTGCTGGGTTCCTCATCTGTTCAGGGGCCACCCTGGGTTATATGTCCTTTCTCTTCCTGTGGCCTCATCCTTTTTCTTTCTTTTTTTAATTTTTTATTCTCTTGTCTGTTGATTATTTTTATTAGAATCTTTTGTGTAGGACTCTGAGTAGCAAGTTGTGTGATGCTCTTGAACACAATAGAAAGAGGGTGCCTATTGTATGGATAAAAGGTACCTGAGGAACACCCCAGCTAAGGGCTGTAGTCAAGCCTTAGAAACACCCTGGGACGTTAACCGTATCAGGTTTTTCTTTTGGTATCTGTCTTTTCCCCCTGAATTAGCTCTTGCTTCATTCTTCTATTCTTCTCTTAAAATAGACTAATCTACCTACCATAACAGTGCATAGCTGCCCACAGCTCCGAGCATACATTCCTCTCATGGTCTCAGCTAGACTGAGGCTGGAATCTCTAGTCTTTGTTGTAAATTCCAGGGGAGTGACTCTGATTGGTCCATAAGGGCCCGGATCAATAAACTGGCCAATACAGTGGAGCTCCACGCAAAAACGGCAGCGAAGGTGTGTGTGTTGTAACCAGGAAATAGGAGAGTGCGACAATAGCTGGAAAAGTGGGGGGTTGTGGTGCTTGCCCGGCAGCATGTGGTGCTCCACAGTTGGATTTTATACTTGTTTGTTGGACCTCTTATTACGTTCCTCCCCATCCTAACTCCAACTTCAGTAGAACATAGCCAAATACTAGTGAATGTTTATGTGCATGGTGTTGCAGAGTCAGGTATGGCAAATTAATTGTGTCCAGTATACTATTACTAAGTGAGCATTTATTGAGTGCCTACTGTATGCTAAGCCCTGTGTCGCATCTAATACTAGACAACCAATACATGCCGCACTATTTCATCTGCCCCTTTATAACCTCTTCCCAGTTATAACCCCGTGTTTCCTGTCTACTTCTCACCCGTCATGTTCATTGTAGTGAGTGAGGGGTCAGTTTGAAGGTTGGCTATTGATGTTTGATTTATACCTTTCATGTCCTGGGTGGTGGGTGTGATTTTTAAATAGTTAATGAATTCAAAGAGGCCTGATTAGATATGTAAGGAACTGCATGTGTCCCTGCAGTAACATCCGAGGTCTGATGACTGAATACATATTGCCCACCACTTGCCACGCAAAGAAGCATGTTTTCCCAGTAGAATAGAAAGCTCTTAATATTTTGGCCCAGGTAATTATAATCATGGTACTCATGGTAATGGGAAAGCTGATCTGAAATTCTTTTGGAACTCTATTTAATTATTCTCTTTGATCTAAGCATACAACTGATTAACTGAAAGCTATGTGAAAAACATTCCTTTCCCTTTTTCTTTGAAAGCAAAATGTGGATTTCTGTGGACTCACGACCAGTTCAGGACTCTTGCTTTGGGCTTGACCATGATGTATGGTATCTGGAAAACTCATGCATCAGGGAGAGTTTGTTTTCATTTGCATTTCTTAATCCAGTTTTAACTTTAATCCGCCTTTGCAAGTTTAATTAAAAATGTAAGCAAGTTGGCTGAAGTATACTATAAATTGTATTAAAAATCTCTGGGTCATTGGTGTGTGTAAGGAGAATTAACATTGATGCCAAGGTCCTTGCTATAAATTAATTTTCCTTCATAAAAAAATAAAGATGGCTTGTAATGGCTTCTTCTCTTCCCAGCCCTCTTCCTTTCATTCCTCTGGCACTGTGGCCTGTAAGGGGCTTTAACCGGTCACGTCAGACGTGGTGGTGGGTGACATTCCCATGACTCGTCAGCACCCCTGGAGGGATGTCATTTTTCCTGAGGCTGACAGTCCTCCTCGGCCTTCCTGGGCTCTGGTTTCTTCAGATGAAGGATCAGGAAGGTACATGTTTTTAGTAAGAATTACTGAGAGAAATGGACGTAATGGTTGGTCACTCCCTGCCGCCGAGGGCTGCTTGCCTGGAGCTGAGCCTTCTCAGTGGGCTTCACGGTGTGGATGCGTTTTCTGTGTCTGGATGATGCCTGGTGACAACGTGTGGCTTTGCCATTGGCTGCTGCTGTCTTTATTTGTTGGTCCAGGTCAGTACATTTTGAGGGACTATGCAATAAGCGTTTCGAAATAGCAATAGGAACTTTTGCTGAAATGACTCCTACAAAGGAAGGAGGCATCCACGTACTCCTGTTTTCTGTACTCACCAACAGTTTGAATTTCAGGTTATCTTCTTTATTTTTTGTTATATGTGTATATACATACAAACATGTGCATGTAATTTTTACAAGTAAATGCCTAAATTATATGATGCCACACTAAACTCTTCTGTATTACGGCGTTTCCTTAGGTGAGGTAAAATAAGACTATCATCACCTTTTCTCCCCATATCCTTTTTTTTTTGAAGTTTTCAATGGACTGTTATTTGGGATGAATAAGGTCTGATGCTTTATGGCATAGTCAATCCATCCATTTGGATTTCTGGGTGAAACATGTGGCAAAAATAGATATGTTTAAGGATTAAGGAGTCCTTTTGAACAGGGATTATAGAAAGAATCATTGAACTGCCTGCATGTCAAACTCCCTGGCTCCTGGTCAGTCTTATCTGAGCATTCATCCCAAGAGTTCTACACAGAGAAAGAGCTACTGATGACTTTATGTGGAGTTATGTATTTGGATTTGGGCTTCTCTGAAAACAGTAAGCCTTGACAAGTGCTCCA
Organism: Myotis brandtii; assembly: GCF_000412655.1. Lineage (NCBI taxonomy): Eukaryota > Metazoa > Chordata > Mammalia > Chiroptera > Vespertilionidae > Myotis > Myotis brandtii. The sequence goes on along the minus strand of NW_005355000.1, from coordinate 1,402,373 downwards.
TGTGATAGCATGTTGGTGAAATGATTAAATGCTTTCCATAAATTTTCTAATGCAAAAGAATAGTAAGTACATTTTTAATACATAAATATTAGAGAGAACAGATCAAATCACATAGAATTGCACCAATCAAATATAACCGGTGTTATCCTCTGGGATATGCTCTTCTAGATGTATTATGTGCGTGTGTATGAAATTACAATTTATATCGAAGTGTGTACATACTGCTACTTGAATTTCCATTTCCTAATAAGTCATGAACATGTGCCTCATCAAAAACAAACAAACAAACCACAAGCCACTGCCATTTTTAAGGGTTGCTTAGTGTGCCATTGTATGCACATATTAAATTAACTATTTTCTTAATGTTGGGTGCCTTAGTTGTTTCAGTTTTTCACATTTTAAACAACTCTGTGGTGAACATCCTTGTAGCTAGATCTTTGCCCGGAACATTAATAATTTTCCTGGAAGAACTTCCCAGACGCAGAGTTACTGAGTCCAGGATTTTGATGACTCTAAGGCTTTTTCTTTGAATCACACGTAACCAAATTTTCCTGTCGGTAACCTTCCCGTCGGCACTGGGCATGGTTGTGCTCTTACTGTTGTGACTACTGCTGTTGTTGTCATTATTTAATGCCCTGGTGGTTTCACTTTTGTGATGGGAACCTCAGTTTTCTTCCATGCCCAAGTCTGTTACTCATGCCTGAATCTGAGGACTGTTGCCTTTTGGCCAGTGCCTTCAGGGAGAAAAATGCCACAGCTGGTAGAGATGCGGTCTGTGTGCAGCTTCCTCCTCTCAGCCAGGCTGCTGGGTGACTGATCTGATCCTCAGCGAGCATCCTTTCCGAGCTGTTGCAGGTGGTGAGGCTGTGTCCTCTTCACGCCGGAGGGGTCCGGAGCGAGTGTTTCCATCACCGAACAACCTGAGCATCTATCTCTGGGTTTCTGGGCAGCTAGGTAAAGCTGACTAATTAATTGGTTCCCAGGGAGAGATCCAATGTTATGTATGAATATTCTTTTGGGCTTAATGCCAACTATAGTTTGATTACTGAAGAGCCCTTTCAGAGGATGAAAGTGTCCAGTGCTCTGATGGCATAGATGGGCATTATTTTTCAATGCTAATATGAAGGGAGATTTGGCAGAATTTTGGAAGAGGCTTCACCATCTAGATGACTTTGTTTTGATTTTAGTCATTAATTGTACACTTGGCACTTTAAACCATAATTCATTTAGGTTAAGTTATTCCCATTCATAAAGAAAACTGCAGGATAGGTGGTTGTTAGTCATATCAAGATTGTTAGTAGGGATTTGAGTTTGGAAAGAAAGAAGTCTGATTACTGTTTGAAGACAAAGCTAATATCTACTGTGCCTTGCCTTCTGGAATGAATGGTAGTGATTTCGAGAATTCTGGTCTCTGACTCGGAGGTGACAGTTTGATTCTGAACCCTCAAGATGTCACTGGATCTAACCCAGACCAGCAAGCGCTGTGTGTATTTCACATGTTGTGTTCTTTAATATCTTGGTCAAGCAAGGCATTGGTGGAGAGAAAAGGGATGGAAAAGAGGCACTGGGGTTTTATAGATGCTCTTCTGCCTCTTGTACTTGCTGTGAACCCATGGAGGGAGCCAGTTATGAGACACATTTGCTGTGGAGGCACAGTCGGGGTTATGCCTGGTTGTACTCAACACGGTGGTGAAATAAAGCACTGATGGACTTAAGTCAGATTATGCAAGAGCTTGTTCATATTGCTAAGTCCGCCATGCACAGCACAGATATCAGTAAAAGAGACGTCTTGATTTGTTGTAATAAATAACATTATTAAACGTCTCCATTTCCCATCATTGTGACCATGTCCTATTTGGAAATGTCACAACTATGGGTGTGTGTTATTTTGACCTCATGTGAAGGATCCATAACAACAGTAAACAATTCCCATTGCAGGTTTTCATAAGGCAATAAATCTGGGTGATGTAAGCGTCCTTGGCCTGCAGTGCAGCGATGTTGTGAAATTTCCCATGCCAGCAGCGACACTCCGAGCTGGGATTGGCCCTTTCAAGGCTCTCGGTGGTGATGGCTGGGAACGCCCCTTTGGACTTGTCAACAGATGCAGTTGGCTCATTGGGTTGCCTGCGTGTGTCCTACTTAGGCTCATTGGATGGTTGCACCACTGTGCTAGGTGGTTCCTGTTGGTTTCCAGAACTTTATTTGCAGAATACTCTTGTTATTTATGCCTCTTTTCTTACAGTAGTCCTCAATTAAAAACAAATAACCCTAGTATTGATAAGGCTAAGTACACCTTAGAATTTTCAATTGCTACCTTTCCAAAATCAGATAATTTGGATACTCTGTTAGCATGCTTTTCGTGGGATGACTTATTTTCAAAAAGCACACGTGTGTCTGGACGTTTGCCGAAGTGGACACATTTTCCGCAGCATGTTTGACAACAGTGCCGCCATGGAAGTTGCACAGGGTTTGGAGCCACCAGGCCTGGGCTGAGTATCTTAGTGTCATCGCTTATTGATTGTGTGGCCTCAGGCCACTCACACAGCCTCTCAGAAACGAATTTTTCACCATTAGCCGGAATCATGATATCCATTGTCTTTTTGGGATTGTGGCAGAACCTGAGTGCAGCTGTAGCCTACTCTTCTTGCAGAATCAGGGGTTTGTGATGATGGCAGAAGTGGTGCTATGAGAATTCTGAGGCAGGACTATACAAAGTGACCCATCTTCCACTGGTGGTCAGGGGACGTTTGATTTTGGAATCCAGCCAGCAGGCTGTGAGGAAGCTTGAGCAGACTCAGGGCCCACGTAGCCACTAGTGTTCCATTGGGTGCGCCTGCTGAGGCCCCGTCATTCTAGCCCCTGGCTGCTGAGCCCTCAGTCTGCACAATGGAAGCTCCAGGCATCAAGAGCTGACATTTCCATGGTGCTCTGTGCAGAAATCCCGACTCACAGAAATCGTGAAAGATAAACTTATTGTCTTTTAAAAGAATCACTGTATAATTGATGCATAACACGTTACTTTTATGTGTACAGTATAATGATTCCATACTTGAATATATTGTGAAATGACCACCACAGTAAGTCTCTATATATGCATATAGTTACCATATATTTTTTACCAACAGCAGGAGATGGGCATTAAGATTCCTGCCTGTTGAAGGCTCTAAAGCTTATTTCCACATATGGCTTTTATAAGGAACACTGCAGTGCGCATCCATATGCATGTGAGCACCCTCATACCATCCCTGTGATCGTATGCCAAGAGATTTACATTCTCCTCCTGCTTTTGGCTTCAGTTCAGGTGGCACCTCCTCCAGGCAGCCTTACCTGACAACCTGCTCCAAATCCTCCCACCTCTCCTTTCTTCCAGGTTAAGTGACTCTTTTTCTTGCTCCCTTTGTACCACACATCTTCATTTTCCTACCCAAACCTTGAGTTCTTTGAGAGTTAATATGGCTTCCTTTATATTTATGGCCCCACATGACACAGTATAGATGCTCAGTACATATTATCACATAGTGATTCATACGTATGTAATTCATGTGGTTTATACATCCTACATATGAATGTATAGATGAATGGACTGATGGACGTTTGCTAAAACTGAGGTCTCTGTGTCTAACTTTACATCCTATTCCTTCTCTTGCATAATACAAATTTTAATCAGAATATGAATATTTCATCTCGATGTTTGTTTTGTTTTTAATGATTCTTTATTATTCACCTTGGGTTTTATATTTTTTTTTCTGGCTTTATTTCCCTCAACTTGGTTGAAATTCAGGGAGGTATTTCTGATACCCTTTCACTCAGTTACCAGATAATGTAAATGTGATGTTTTGAATTGTTCAAAGTTGTATTGTTTTATTGATAGTGTGCTACTAAGAAAGTGAGTAATAAAATATCTTTAATGTCAATTTATTAAATTCTCACACAATTTATTTCACTTAGCCATTTGTGACATCTCTTGATATATATTCAGAACTGTATAGTTATTTTATTACCAGTTCAGTGAGATGAACTTCAGAAGGATGGTATGGCAATAATCGCTATCCAGTGGCTTTTGAATATTCTACATCTGTGTTTCTCTGTGATGGTATAGGAAACAGAACATTGCCTATTCTATTGACTTCAAGGAATGCATTAAAAAAATAAAAATAAAAAAAGAGGAGCCCAGCAGTGGTTTTCTAGTCTTCACAGCCTATAGCCCTATTGAGTTAACAATGCAAATGTATTCATTACCTTAGCTCTCAATAGATGGTGACAGCCATTATTATTTTCCTTTTCCTTACCATGACTAATTTTGCATTGTTGTTTTAGTTACAGTTATTTTAAGGCCTCTCAAGCTAAATGCTTATGTCTTCCTGACATTGCAGTACGATGCTACTCTGAAGTGGCAGCTCACTGGTGTTACTTCTCTGCATCACTTGTGTTTAAAAATGGGTTGGCGTAAACTTAGGATTTGTTGAAAGTCACTAATGGTATTAAATATAGTCATCACCGGGGCTCATTATGTGTCTGAATAGCTGGGAGTACAGAGAATTCTGACTTTGGGCTAAAAGTGTTGCATGTATCACTAAGCCCAGATGAGAATGAATGGTTTGTGCTGATCCAAAATCTGCAGCAGAAACTGCGCTTCTGAGGAGAACTGCCTTTTAAATTGACAGAGCTTTCTCTTCTCCTTTCACACATTTTCCAGGACATAGCAGATGACTGCTTTCTGTGCTTCCTTCATGCAGCATCTCCCTCCGACCTAAGGCTCAGTTAGTTACCCTCCCCACCTATCAAGCACGATGTTACCTAAGTCAATGGAAAGGTCACTCTGGGTAGGGTGGTGGTTTCCAGTCTTTTAGAATCTATAGAGTGTATATTAACCCTTTGAGTGCCAACCAATATCCTAGGAACTATGCTAAAATTGCCAAGGCATTTTTGCTGATTTTACAGCAGTTTAGGAAAAAAATTATGAATCGCAAGTAAATGAAGTTACATATTCAAAAACTTAAGGAAACCTTTACTACATTTGTTTTCATCTTTGACTTATATTGTTTGCTGGTTGTATTATAAAATACTAGTAGAAAAAAAATTTGAACAAAACATATAATGTTAAAATAGAGGGACACCCTTCTCCAATATCTTCCACAAAATCGTTATCTTCACAGCAAGAATTGACATATTTAGCAATATCATCACTAAAAAGCAGACTTAGAACTGGACACCATTTCGAAGCTTTAGGGCTACAAAATCTGAGTAAACTTCATAAAATCGTAGTACCTGTGAAAAATTAGGCAGATAAAGGCCAGTGGTCAATTTTAGAACTACAAACATTCGGCATCATAAGAAATCTGCACTTAGGTGCCATCTGTCAATAAAGAGTGAACTACTAGCATCTAATAGTGACACTGCAGGAGGAGCGCGATAGCGCTCCCGGCACTCTAGGGGTTAAAAAACTTCAGACGCTCCCTTAATATTAGTTGTACTTTCAGAATCTGTTAGTTTTATAAAACTACAATGAATCCGGTAAGTCCCTATTATATATTACATCCATATAATACTAGTCTATTACATATGTATGTGTGTATAATATTTATATTTCAATTACATTGTTTATTTAGCATACACATCATTCTTGATGTACATATAGAATCCCATACCCCTTGGAATAACTTTTCTATCAGATTTTGTGACTCTGTTTATGGGAGCATTGGCTGTTAATGTCTTGTGCATCTTGGGCAAACTTTATCCTTTCTCATATTATTTTCTTTTTTTAGCATGGGGGAACTAAAGGCTTTAGTAGCATTTTAAAATTAAATGTGTGTGTGTATTTAAGACGTGTGAATTAATTTCTGCATTTTAGTAGGTTCTAAAAGTGCTTTCATTGATAGTAGAAATTTTATCCCTTTTATTGCTTGAGTAATTCTATTTTCTTATCTTCTGCCAGTAGTAACGTGCAGTGTACACTAACATTCCTTGTCCTTCTCATTTGGACTTTGAGGGTTATCATTGGTCTCTTGAGTTCTCTGGCTGCCATTAGACAGCACTGAGTCTCTGTTATATGCTCAACACCTTCCTTGGTTTTGGCCCCGGAGATGAAAGTAAAGTCCTTCCTCTCTCCACCTCTCTTTGAACACCCTGGGGCTTTTCTAAGTTTGTTGAAATGGATTCTAGGTGCTTAATATGTCTCCTTAGATTCTAAGTCCCATGGAGATTAGGAGCACTCTTTTCTAGGAATATTTAAAGTTGATGACTTAGTGTAGTTATGTGACTGCTCTTTGACCACGAGACCTGGTGGTGGGGATTGTTTACTCAGTAGTGAGAATGTGATTTAGCTCTTCAGCTGGGCTATCTTTTTAAAAAATATATTTTTATTTTATTTTTTAAAATATTTTTTATTGATTTTAGAGAGGAAGGGAGAGGGAGAGGGAGAAAGAAA
>NW_005355000.1:1392332-1395808 GCF_000412655.1 Myotis brandtii | reverse complement strand
TATAATATATTCAACTACTGGCAGCCTGAAAGGTAAGTCAGTTATTGACATTGTATTATATAAGCTTTCAGAATGGCTAACATTCAGTGTATACGACATTAATGTTTGTTTGATGTGCATTATCATTCAGTGCAGTGTCGCTATGCAGTTCGTCTGTGGCGGTAAGTCCTTTGCAATGACTACTGTTTCAATGCTTAAGTATGATAAGGGGCTGCTTGCAGCATCCCAATAAGGTCTTGGTGGCCATCAGGACTTGATTGAGGTTAAAGACGGGCTGACATAACATTCTAATAGAAGACACGGCCTTAGGTACCACTGGTGCCTGTGATCGTATTTACCATCTTAACCAGACAGGAAGGAATGTTTATTTTTCTGTCCCTTTAATTTTTCCTGAGTTTTCTTTTTTTTTCTGTTTACCATCTCTAAGAGAAATTTTTATATAGGTATCTGTTAAAGTTAAGGAAGTTAAAGAAATAGATTTAAGCTTTATGGTGTGTTATAGTTTTTATGTATAGTAAAAGTTGCAAGTTTATGAATTTATCTCATTGAATTCAGGAGGTGGTGGTTTTATTTGTAGATGGAAATGTCATTGCCTTCCCTGCCCCTGTCATTTTAATTTCAGTGTAACCTATAGAGTTTTGAAATATGCTCTTTTGGCAGTGTTTTATTTAATTTAAGTAATACATGTTTATTGCAAAACTCTAATAAACGATAGTTATATATAGAAGAAAAGTACATTTCTCCCATTACCTCCTCTGTCCGCACCCCAGAATTCTAATCCCCTAAAGGTAAACAATTTCAGATATATATATTTTTTAGTTTTTTTTGAATTTCTTTATTGATTAAGTTATTACATATGTGTCCTTATCCCCACATTACCCCACATCCCCCACACACATGCCCTCACCCTCCTGTTGTCTGTGTCCATTGGTTAGGCCTATGTGCTTGCATATAAGTCCTTTGGTTGATCTCTCCCCCTTATATATTTTTTTAGTTTTGCTATACATATAACATGTACATATAATTTTTGGAAATTTTTTCTAGGTGGCAGATATTTTACTCTTGTCCGAAAATCTTGCTTTCAATTTAAGACTATCAACACTCTATTGTGACTATTAACCCTGGGACCCTTCAGTCCGCAGGCCGACACTCTATCCACTGAGCCAAACTGGTTAGGGCTGGGCTATCTTTTGTAAAGATTGAGTATTGTTGATCTAGAGAAGTATTAGTTTGATGGTATGTTCTTCATGAAATACAATATAATATATTCAACTACTGGCAGCCTGAAAGGTAAGTCAGTTATTGACATTGTATTATATAAGCTTTCAGAATGGCTAACATTCAGTGTATACGACATTAATGTTTGTTTGATGTGCATTATCATTCAGTGCAGTGTCGCTATGCAGTTCGTCTGTGGCAGTAAGTCCTTTGCAATGACTACTGTTTCAATGCTTAAGTATGATAAGGGGCTGCTTGCAGCATCCCAATAAGGTCTTGGTGGCCATCAGAACTTGATTGAGGTTAAAGATGGGCTGACTTAACATTCTAATAGAAGACACGGCCTTAGGTGCCAGTGGTGCCTGTGATTGTATTTACCGTCTTAACCAGACAGGAAGGAATGTTTATTTTTCTGTCCCTTTAATTTTTCCTGAGTTTTCTTTTTTTTTCTGTTTACCATCTCTAAGAGAAATTTTTATATAGGTATCTGTTAAAGTTAAGGAAGTTAAAGAAATAGATTTAAGCTTTATGGTGTGTTATAGTTTTTTATGTATAGTAAAAGCTGCAAGTTTATGAATTTATCTCATTGAATTCAGGAGGTGGTGGTTTTATTTGTAGATGGAAATGTCATTGCCTTCCCTGCCCCTGTCATTTTAATTTCAGTGTAACCTATAGAGTTTTGAAATATGCTCTTTTGGCATTGTTTTATTTAATTTAAGTAATACATATTTATTGCAAAAACTCTAATAAATGATAGTTATATATAGAAGAAAAGTACATTTCTCCCATTACCTCCTCTGTCCGCACCCCAGAATTCTAATCCCCTAAAGGTAAACAATTTCAGATATATATATTTTTTAGTTTTTTTGAATTTCTTTATTGATTAAGTTATTACATATGTGTCCTTATCCCCACATTACCCCACATTCCCCACACACATGCCCTCACCCCCCTGTTGTCTATGTCCATTGGTTAGGCCTATGTGCTTGCATAAAAGTCCTTTGGTTGATCTCTCCCCCTTATATATTTTTTTAGTTTTGCTATACATATAACATGTACATATAATTTTTGGAAATTTTTTTCTAGGTGGCAGATATTTTACTCTTGTCCGAAAATCTTGCTTTCAATTTAAGACTATCAACACTCTATTGTGACTATACCTAGTATTTTTATGTGTTTGCATAGAAGCCCTTGACATTAACTGGGTACTCTATTAAATGATTACGTGGCAACCCATTTTGAGATTTTCTTTTTTAAGGAAGAGATGTATAAGATCAGATTGGAGAAATAAAAAGTAGCTGGCTGGTTCCGTTGCATTCAAGTTTTCTGTGTATGAGCCAATATATAGGTTTGGCTGCATTAGCAGATGACCCTAAATCATGGTGGGTTCAATATTATGGAAGCTCGTTTCTGTTTTATATAGTGGTCCAGCACTCCAGTAGTTCAGGGCTAGCATGGTGGCTCTGTGGGGATGGGAATGTGGGTTCTATCCCATTTCTGCTCCACATTAGGAGAGAATTATTGTCCTTTTTAGTATTCACACTGTGGGAAGGGAACAGGGAAGGCAGGTCTCTTCACGGACGTATCTTGGAAATTCCACACTTCACTCCTGCTCACATCTCATTAGCCAGACTCCGTGCCTCTGGCCATAACCAGGTGCAATGGAAGGCTTACTCAAGGCGGCCATGTGCTCAGCTGAGGATTTGGGGGAGGGAGAATACATTTTAGTAAGCAGCTCATCATCTTTGCTGACATGTATCTATATATATAAGGCTAAGTGACCGACCATCCGTCCGTCCGACTGACCGGCCGGTTCATATGATGTGCACTGGCAATTTAAAAATAAACATTGACTCGTGCATGTGTGATACATATAAAGCTCTCACTGGCGCCAATCGCACGCATGTGTTTCAATCTGTCATTGTCGATCGTGCATTTGGTTGTTTCATTGACATTCTGAAGCTGAAAGAAAGCAGCGTCGTTGACAGTATATGTCTGAAGACCAACTATTGGCACAATGCACCTCTGAAGCCGAAAGAAGCCAGCAGCGTCGACAGAATGTATCTGAAGGCCTACTATTGTTTTTATGTCATGTCTTTATTGTAGTTATATCATGTTGTTATTAACCAATTTATATATTATTTTCATATACATTTTACTAATTTTCTTTCATCTCTGACACTTCTATTATAGAGAAATGGCAAATAGTGATATTAAAATATTTCTTCTAATTAATTTCCTTTCAATGTGCACAAATC
>NW_005355000.1:1384195-1391698 GCF_000412655.1 Myotis brandtii | reverse complement strand
TATGAATGCATAAGTAAATGTGTGTGTATATATGCATACATATACACAGATATACATATCTAATCTACAACTGCATGAACATTTGTCCCATAGATTTTAACTATTCACAGCCTGAATGTTTTAGCCACATGACCCATATTTGTTAAGGATTGATGCTCACAGTACATGTAAATCACCATTTTTTGTATCACTATTCAGATACTTGTTTTACCAGTGTTTTATAATTTATTTAATGAGTTCTATTTGGGGAATATTTAGGTTGTCTCTGAACTTCTGCTTTCATATACAATGTTATGATGCATATCTTTGTATATACAATGTTGCATATTTGCCTAAGTATTTCCGTAAGACAACTATAACATGTAGAATTGCTTGGTGATAGAATTTATACTTTTTAAAGGTTTTCGATACACATCATGTTTATAGAGTTTTCTTTATATTCTGTCCAGCTCTGGAGGTTTATCTTTTATTTAACTATATGTAATTTGATAGCAAAATTAGTTCTTTGATACTAGTTCAGTATTTTCAGAGTCAGGGAATTTATTCAAATTGTCTTAAATCTCTTCTTTAATTTTATCCGATACTTTGAGACTATGTCCTTTTTTCTGTATTGGAGGGAACTACTTTTGTTCGTTGTTCGCTTTTGTGTGTGTTTCTAGATGGTGGTGAGGTCAAGTTCTCCCTTGTTTATCCTTCCATGTGGGCGATGAGGCTGCCCTGAGATGCCTCCTGTTTGTGTGTCAGTCACTAGCTCCCTGTGGTGTGTAAGGGCAGGCAGCAAATGGCAGGGCGCTGGGAGAGGAGGTGGGCAGGCTGCATTTGGGCATTTACTTCTTTCTGTTATGTTGTAAATTCAGGAATCGCATTAGTTGACCATCAACTTTAGATCCTTTTAATACAGCCTTTGGTTGGTGCCTGCTCTAGTTACCTTCCTCTTTTCATTCTCATCCTTTCCCTATCTTATAAAGAATCTCATTGTCTTTCTGTTTGTTTGTTTTTCTGTTTAGGAGATGATTTTGAAAGATTCCTCTCTTCTTACTTTTTGGTAGTTGGGGAAATTAAGACTAAAGGCTTGTTTCTTGGTATCAGGTGATGTACTGGCTCTGTTAGTTTCCTTGGAAGACTCATCTTTTACCGATAGGCAATTCACTTACACAAAAAACCCAAGATCAAATGGTGTTATAATTGCAGCCATCCTTTCTCCTTCTGTGTGAGGGCAGGAGACAGGAAAGTAAGACGGTGGAAAGGGTTAGAACAGTGGTAGTCGTGGTATGTACAATGTGCTTTTACAACTGGTATTCTGATCCCAGTGTTTAAAGCAACAAATCTCTTCCAAAGAATATCTTTTGAAAAATATTAATATCAGTAATTAAGTTACTGACCCATTCTGTTCAAACTGGGTGGTCTTTCAGCAGTAGAATCATAGGGAAAAACTGCCAGTTTCAGCGAAATTCCAGAAATAAGTCTTTGTTATAATTATTGCAAAGAATTGTTTGTCTAACAAACACTAAATGTTTTACGACCTACCTGGCTTGTGAAGGAACTAGTCTTGCTCATTCCCGAGGGTCTCATTTCGAAACTATTTTATTTTACTTCTTTTAGAAAAGTGCAACTTCTGCATGAGTGTGTCTTCTGAAAGATTATTTCCAACTTGTTTAGGTCTCACAAAATCCATCTTCAATAAAAATAATGGAACAACTGAATCCTTTTTTACGACTCATTGACTTTTTGGCCCATTTTTAATATATGCATTTTAACTATGCTTGTCTCATGAGAGGCCATTGTATTTTCAGACCTGGATTTCAACCTTTTCTGTATAAATCGAACCACTAGATAACTGGGATGTTAAAGAAATTGGGAGGATAAACAGTTGTGTAAGTTGCTGTTATGGGATCCCTGATGGCTTCCATGATGAACATGTGCATTTTCCACGTGGAGGAGTCAGTGCTCTTACCTATCATCCCTCCCTCCCTCCCCTTCCTTCCTCTCTTCTTTTTTTTTTGTCTGTCTGCCTGCCTTTCTTTCTTCCCTTCCTTCTTTCTCCCCCCTCCCCTTTATTGAGGAAAGTCTTCAGTCTCAGTGGTATGGTCAGCCAAGGCTCTCTGCCTTCAGGTGGGAGACCACATGATTAAGCTAAGCCCATCAGGCCCACTCCTCCTGGAGTTGAAAGGGAAGCAAGTGATGTAAAAACTACGGAGCGGAGGTGAGAAAAGGCGGTTAGCTCCTCTGGCCTAGATCTTTAAAATTATTTTGGTTTCTGTCCTTCCTAAGGCTGTTTCTTCAGCTTTTTCTTTTATTTTGTGGCCACATAATAAAGATATTTTCAAAAGTTAGAATTTGTTTCTCTTGCTAACAAAAGAGTCTGTCTGGAATGTCTGTCTCCTGATGGTTCAAGGGAAGCTTTTGCAGCAGCCAGGGGCCAATGAGGAGTATTTACCCAAGAGCCAGAGCAATCTCCCATTACTTCCCCTCACAGAGAATGATACACAGATTAGAATGATCACCTGTGAATTTATAAATCAACCCTCAGGATAGAATGCTTGCTGTGGCGTTTTCATGCGTTTGGTCCCTGTTGTCAAGGCACTCGGGTGTCTGTCCCAAACAGAAGGTTGCTTGGTGAGTAGGATGAGTTAGTTGTGTGATCCATGGTTGAAACCTGGTCTCCTCCTGACAGTACTCGGGTGGGCACCCCCACTTTTCCTCTGCTAGGTCTCCAGCAGCTCTCAGGCCTTTCTGACCGCCGCTTCCTTACCCACTTGTTCACCCACTCCCCTCACCTGCTAGGAAATGGACCTGGATGAATTTAGAAGGACAGGAGCTGCCCTCCACCATACGTTTGAGAACACATTCTCCTGTAAACCTAGACTTTCGTAAGGCTAAGCACTGTCATCTGATGAGCTTGCTACAAATGTGAGATGAGCTCATCACACCCGCGTGTTAGTCGTAACTTCGTAGAACCGCAGTCAGACACCTGGATTGGACCCTGCATTCTTCAGTGCACATTAGCGACAGCCTCACGTTCAATGTAAAATGGCTCTTCACAGCCCTTGGCCAAGAGGAACAGCTTTATTCCCCGCCTCATCCCCCCACTTTACTCCCCCTTCTAAGATCTTGGAGGAAACCTTGGTAATACATTAGAGGTTGGTCAAAGGATCCAGGTTTCCAAGGAAAATAGACCTGATTGCCCCAGATGTTTATGTCCTGTGTCTGAGTCTGGTGGGTCTTTGCAGAGATGGTCCCCTGATGTTGATTTTCTTTGCTATTCTTTTACTTTTCCTCTGGATTGCTCTAACACGCCTACCTGGTTTCTCTGATTTTAGTCTTCATTCAATTTTCTTGTTAATATGGCCAGAATGATTTTCCTAAGAAAACTCTTTGATCATAGTGTTCCCGTGGTCAAGAACATAGAGTGACTCCGTGTAGGGGCAGCATAGCCCAGTGGTCAAGAGCACAGGCTCTGGAGCTCAACTGTTTGGGTTGATAAGTTGTTATTTTGGGTAAATTATTTACCTGAGAAAAATGGGAGACAATATTAATATGCACATGGTTAGTACAGGATGGGGAAAAGTAGGTTCACAATGTTCATATGGAAAATAAAACAGTAATTAATAAATAATAAAACAAGAGTAAACTGTGTTTTTCGTACCCATAACTGTAAACTTACTTTGCCCCAACCTGTGCATCTTGAGGGTTTGGATTATTATTCTTTGTCTTGATTGTTGCACCTGGCACAGTAAGGGCTATGCATGTGTTAAGTATTTAATCAATAGTCATAGGTTATCAAAATGACCTTGCTTGTTCTAATGTCTCAGGTCACGTTTGATTACCACGTGTTCAGCATTTGGTATATGCCATCTACTGTGCTAAATTTTGTTACAGTGTATTATGAACATAACGCTCAGCAGTAGCTGCCAGTTAAGGTCGTCTTGAGCTCCATTTTCCCCAGGAGGAGCTTGAGTCTCATTTGGTATATGCCATCTACTGTGCTAAATTTTGTTAATAGTGTATTATGAACATAACACTCAGCAGTAGCTGCCAGTTAAGGCCGTCTTGAGCTCCATTTTCCCCAGGAGGAGCATGAGTCCTGGAAAGGTCAAGGCCCAAAGTCATGCTACTTAGCTGGTGAGGTGGGGGAGGAAGAATCCAAACTGAGACCTGCCATCTCCAAAGTGCAGCCCTCTGCTCCCCATTCCCTCTGCTGTTGAGGTGCTAGCATGCGGGGCCATGGACATGGCCAGCGGGTGTCTACTTTCAGGTTTTCAGTTGTTGCATGGCTTAAGAATTGGGCCATGCACTATTTTTCTAATTAACATAATGATCTAGCAGAAACTTGAAGCTATTTAGAAAAAAAAGACACAACCTCTTGGAATAAAATTCCTCTGCATCAAAAGAGGAAACAACTTTTAAATACTTATAAACAGTTTTTTGAATTAACTGTATTATTGACTCATTTTAAATCGGATTCAGTGGTATATCCTGGCAGACAGTGTAAAATTTCAGTGTTTTCAAAAAGCAGGGTCATTCTGGGTAATCATTTTATAGACACAGAATTGCAGGCAGAAGGTTGTTTATTGACTTGCCAAAGGCCACCTGGTAAATTTACAACAAAGCTGGCATTTAAGCCCAAGTTTTCCAACTCTTTTTCTGTGCAATGTGTCTGAGACCATCTTGTCCTTTAAGTCAAGATAGTGATTTGAAATTTATATGTGATGTTTATTGGGAAACGAAATCTGTCTGAAATGGTATTTGGGGGAAATCGACACATCTGGCAGGCAGCATCAGGCTGCCTGGGATTCCAGTGGTGGAAGAAGAGAAGGAACCTAAAAATTGGTCATTTTCACAACCACTGGATGTGTATAGTGTGCTGGTTATTCATAATCTCATCTTCAGGCTTGATAGAAATCTGTTCTTGCTTTAATCTGGGACGATCCACACCTTTTCTGGTTCTCATCCTCAGCCCACCTACCTTCGTCTTAGTTATAGTTCAGGTCTCAGTTAAAACTCTTCCTCAGGGAAACCCTTCCCTTATTCACTACTATGATCCTTCCTCATTTGACCTTAGTCATGTTCTTCATAAATAGTTCCTCCAAGATCCCACTCCATTTTCTCCCTCCCTTTTTAGTCTCAAACATGTCAAATTTTTACTTTTAATCATTCTTACTCGCTCTACTGCCCAAGACACATTGTTCTTGTTGGTGGAATCATGATCACCACTTTTCAGATTGAATGCGTTCTACTACTGGCACAAAATATACAGAATGTTCCATGAGGTGCACACCCACATGGAGAACCTCTCACAAGGAGCATTTCGCTGACTTGTCACTTACCTCAATCATTCCTACCCACTTAAATAGAGTGCATTTTCCTCCTGATCAGTCAGTCAATATTATTTGAATAATTCTTTACTGTGACTCTTCCCTTTTTAGAGTGAAGAGTGCATGGGAGCAGTTTCAGTTTCTGTCTTGGTCATTGTCATATCTCTCATGCAATGTGTGGAAAGAAGTAAGAGCTTAGTAAATATTTTTATCACATAGACAAGCCAATAGATTTCATGTATCCCTTAAAGATGGTAACAGGAAGAGTAGAGGGGGGAAGAGAGACTGTAATAGTAATAAAAGTGTGATCTCTGGAATCGAGCAGACTCATTTTTGCCACTCAGGTTCTGTGTAACTGAGACAGATTTCTCGGGCTGGTTTCCTTGTTTGTAAAATGGGAATAATGATGTTCAGTCCTTAGTATGTAACAGGCATTTGCCCAGGCCGTCTACTTCAAACCTTTTAACTCTCCTTTGGGTTGTAGTGATTATTATTATTCCCAATTTACCGATGGTTCTGAGCACAGAGAGGTAAGAGCTTTGCCTGTGGACACACAGCCAGTGTGCAGGGGAGCTGGGTCTGGGAAACAGGTGGTCTGGTTGCCCATGTTTTTATAACACATGACACTGAGCATGTCACTTAGCACATTGTAACGTTTAGTCAGAGTAAACATGATCACTTTATTCCCATCTTGACCTTATCTGCTGCAGGTGGAGGTGGGCCTGGTCTAACCTGGTCCTTAAAGCAAATGTAGAATGATTGCCTTTTAGGAGTGTAACTGTTGATCCTGTGGCTCCCAGCAAACTTCAATTGCTTCTATTCACTCTCTGCTTCCACCTCAGTTTCTGGCTTTGCACCAACAAGTTGAGAAATGTTCAAGGAGGTTTCAGCCAAAGTCTCTGGTGCATTGATGAGCTGACTCACCCCAATTAGGCTGCGGGCCTGCCCGGTGGGGATTCTCTTGTTTACTGAGGAGCTTTTTTTAAAGGGTGGATTGATGGCATCAAAGCCATCCCAAGTGAAGTGCGGCCTGCATTGCCTTTGCATTGCCTTCAATCACCCCAGCTCCCAGCTGGAGGAGCTCTGGCTGCAGGGGGCAGCTCAGACAGGGTCAAAGGTGAAGCTCTGGAGGGAGAAACTGCCAAATGCAAAAGCCAGTTCCCACCTTTCGCCCCCACCTGTTGCACAGATAAATTGGAGGCAGCTTCTGGTCAGAGCTGGTCATTAAATCAAACCAGGCAGCCTTCCTTTGGGCTAGTTGTGAGCAGGCTGACAGCGTGGGAGCTGTTTAAATGGTCACAAATGTAATGTGCAGACTCCATTCGTCTCTGGTGTCACTTGTCTGTTACAGTTATTTCTTCCTCCTAATCATGGGTATAATAAATACTTTTTTGAGAGCTGGAGAGAATAATAATTTATTTTGTTTTTATTTGGGCAACTAAAGAATGGACCTACAGTGTTACATCCAAATTGTTGATCTACAGCCTGAATACCCTATCAGGTGAGGATTTCACTCAAAGTTGTGTGGTTTTGTGGTGAACTGTGGCTCTGTTTCCGTTAGGGGATATTCTATTCTTGCAGGTGATCGGGTTCTTTTCTGATGACTACAGAGCTTCTGAACAACAGCTACTGAAGTACCGAGGTGGCTGTTTTGGTGATAAATATTTCCCCACCTTTTTCTTACGTTACTGCATCCATGCACGAGAGGTAGGACACCTTCTCCGGGGATGCGACCTGCGCTCTTCAGCTGGATGCAAGCTGAGGTCATCTCTGGAGAACCTGTCCCCGTGGGTGGAAGTGGAAAAAAACACATTAACATATCTGTGGGATTTTGTCAGCTGCTCATACTTATGGGGAGGCTGCAGTGTTTATGGCTCTGCCTTAATTATGAGCGTTACTCATGGCAGTTAGTGTTGGTAGAGAGAGTTGAACTGGGTAGGGTTTCATCTCTAATGTGGAATGAAGTAACTCATATTGGTGATTATGTGAAAAATGACTTGATTTGTTTAAAGATGTTTTCTAAGACATTTCCAGGAGCATCTATACTAATAAAAGGGAAATATGCTAATTAGACTGGGAGACCTGCCAGGAGTCCTTCCGGACGTCCTTCCAGAAAAAGCCATGGTGGCGGGGCCAAGGCAGAGGCGGTTAGGGTGATCAGGCCAGGAGGGGAGGGCAGTTGGGGTGA
>NW_005355000.1:1358691-1383860 GCF_000412655.1 Myotis brandtii | reverse complement strand
AGCAGGCTGGATCGGGCCTAAACTGGCAGTCGGACATCCCCCAGATTGGAGAGGGTGCAGGCTGGGCTGAAGGACCCCCCCGCCCCCCGCACAAATTTTGTGCACCGGGCCACTAGTTTTATATAAATTCCTTAGGGGTAAAGATCCCATGGCATAGATTTTGGACAATCCCAGCTTAAACTTGGACAAGTTTTTAAATTTTTTTAACTTAATTTTATCACAATAATAGATGTAGATAATTTCAAGAAGCTCAAAAAGTACTTTTAAGATTTAAAACAAAAGTATGAGTCCCCAACATCACCCTTCTGCACCCTTCAATAGGACCCCTCAGAGAATACCATGTTCAACTCTGTAAGCTGTTTCTTTGACATTTCCCTCCAGATTCACAAACCATATGTTTGCATTTCTATTTCTTGTAGTTTGAAATGTAGGTATTACCTGCTGTTATCCCTAGTAAGAAGTTGAAGGTTCATCTTTACATTCCATTTGTTGAAAGGACTATTCTTTTCTGACTGAATTGTCTTGGCACCTTTGTTGAAAATTAGATCCATAGGGGCTTTGACATGCTGTCACACTATCTTTCTGTCCCTTGACGTGTGGGTGACTGGTAATAAAATGAATGGGTTCCAGCAGTCTCTTGTGTGAAACCTTTGTGACCAGAAGGAATAAACATGGGGGGGGGGGGGGGGGGGGGATGCATCCCAAGTCAGATAATGGGAGGCTAGAGAACCAAAGTATAATATTGTGCCAACTGAAAAACGTCAAATGTGCAAGAAAATATGAAATAGGAATTAATTTTGAGAGTTACCAAAAGAATATGACATAGCATAAGCAGGCTCAGGCCAGCTTTGGATGAGCTGTGCTTTAGCCTTTGCTGCAGACCTCTGCAGGCCCGAGAGTTGCTGTGGGGCTAAGAGGTGCAGAGCAGCAGATGCACTTGGCTGTGAGTCCATTGGATGTGTCCTGACCTACACTGTCCCCATTCCCGCATACAAGGTTGCCTCAGCTCTTAGCCAAGGGACAAGTCAGCACTTTTTCTGTGGACAGCATCAAAGCCCGCCATCTTGGCTGCTGCCCAGAACCTTGGATACCTCTGCAGTGATATGGATTTAGATATTTTTGTTCTTCCCTTTTTTTTTAAATTAAAGTCTGGCGTACATGAAGCACACTAATATTAAATACTGCTTGGTGACCTTCTGTTGCCATAGCCCAGATCAAGGTATGGAATACTGCAAGCACCACCCAAGCCCCCTTCCCACTCGAAGCTCCCTTCTCAAAGAGGTCACTTGTTTTGCCTATTTTTGAATTTCCAATGAATGAAAACTGTAGTGTGTGCTCTTTTATGCCCAGCTTAACTTGTTTATTATAATGTTTGAGACACATCCATTTTGTGGTGTCTATCAGTAGTTCATTTATTATTGCTCTTATATCATGCTGTGTAATATTCCACTGTATGAACATACTGTAATACACTTGTTCTCTTCATAGGAATCTGAGTAGCTTGTACTTTGGGGCTATTTTCAGTTAAAGTGCTGTATTTATTCTTGTCTGGGTGCATTGGTAGACACAAGAACTCATTTCTTTTATGTTTTTACCCAGGTGTGGGAAGGCTGGGTTGGATGGTAGGTATGCGTTTGGTTTCAGAAGACACTCCTAAAAGAATTCTGATTTTTGATCCTCTTCTCCTGTTTACATCTCTTTAAGCTCTGGCTCAGAGCAGGCGTTTGCAGCCTCCATGGACAGGTCATGGATAGGAAAGAGGAAGAGAATTCCATAGACAGAAAGGAGTGGAAGGTGGGATATTATTGAAGGAACATTGTGAATGTTCAAATGTTAAATGGGGTAACGTTAAGGGAAGAAAGTGAAGAGAATGACTGGGAGACAGTATTATTATCAGTTGAGAATACAAGTTTTCAATCTGGATTCAAATTCTAGCTCTGCCATTGACTAGTTATTTAACTTCAGGAAACTTACTTCACCTCTAGGCACATTTTTCTCACCTGTGAAGTGGAGGAAACAGTAAGAACTTGCTTGGTAGGGTGACTGTGAGCAGTAGCGGGAGCATTGCCTAGAAGCCGCTTATGAGAGCTTCCTGTGTGCTGGTCACTGAGCTAATGCAATTAGCTAATCTATCTTTACAACAACCTATGAATTATGTCCTCTTATTTTCCCCGGGTAGGAAGCTGAAGGTCTGAGAGGCTCAGTTACATGCCCCCGGGTCACAGAGCTGGTAGGTGAGTAGAGGGGAACTCGGATAGGTTGACACTGATGGATTGACTGAAGAGACCTTGGGAAGCAGACTGACATGAAAGAGATGGTTCTTGCTTTTAGACACGAACAAGTAAAGAAGTGTTGTTGTTACAAGCGGATAACCACCACCAAGTGATTCATCCAGTGTTTTCTGGAGTCCAGGAAGGAACAGGGGCTGTTGGGATGAAGGAGAAAGGAAAGTTGGCAAATCTCTTTCCACAACATGTAGCCTCATCTCCATGGCAAGGCTTTGAGTTTCTTTCCCAGCATTCACTAGGACACTTTGCATTGAGGTGAACAGTCCAGATCACCACTCACCCCACTTCTGCATAAGCCCCCTAACCTGCTCTTTCTAAGTCTGTCCCAGATCCAAGTGCCTTTCCTTTTCCTCCCCTTCCCTTACCCTGTGTGCCCTGTTTTGGTCTGCACTGGCCTCACACAAGCCCCTAAGACAATGGTTCTCAACCTTCTGGCCCTTTAAATACAGTTCCTCATGTTGTGACCCAACCATAACATTATTTTCATTGCTAATTCGTAACTGTAATGTTGCTACTGTTATGAATCGTAATGTAAATATCTGATATGCAGGATGGTCTTAGGCGACCCCTGTGAAAGGGTCGTTCGGCCGCCAAAGGGGTCGCGACCCACAGGTTGAGAACCGCTGCCTAAGACCTAGTACTGGCCTCCTGGGAAGTACCCAAGATTCCACAATTGTTTTTCTCCCTTTCCCTGCAGCAGTTCTCCAAGTCTCTTCTCTCAGTTCTGTGCTCTTACAAGTAGTGGGATGGACCTACTGTGGTCACACGGTCCCAGTGCTGGAGCCAGGCGAACATTACCGACACGCATCTCACCCCCTCCAATCTCACACCTGATCCCACCCCAGGTGTTATCAGGTGACTGTATCTTTTCACACCTATAGAAATATATAAAAACCATAATGTCTTCGTTTCATTAAAAAACCTTTAAAAAAATTAAAATGGTAGTCTCATTATGCACACAGTCCTATCTCCCCTTCCCTCCTCTTCTCTCCTCTTTCCAGCCTCCCTCCCCCTTCCCACCTGGCTTCCCTGCTTGTTCTTTCTCTCTCCTGGTTCCCTTCCTTCTTCCCTTCCCTTCTCCCTTCCTCATTTCAATGAGTTGCTACCTTGGTCCAGCCAGTGTGCTGGGGCCAGGGGATATAAAGATGCCTCAGACATTGCCCTTGCCCCCTGGGAGATCAAGGTCTTGTGTGGCAGTCAGATGTGAGTAGCTAATTACCACAACGGTGTGTTCGTTGGTTTGTTTGTTTTTTAAATCATTTGGACAAACTTCCTCACTCACTTAGAATGAAATGGGAGGGTTGCTGAGGGCCAGGCCTGCTAAGCCGAATTGACCTTGGCTCCTGGGAATTAAAGAAAAATTTACCCAGTGCTCAGGCAACCTACTAAGTCCAGTTCCTCCCCTTCCCGTGTTTGTTTACCGATCAATGCAGACATTTGTCACCTTTATAGGCTCCTGTCTACAGAAGAAACAAACGCTCGGCATCCTGATAGAATAAACCGCTCCCTCTAAGAGGAATTGCATCTAATGAGGACTGGCTTTCCCAACCTCAGAAACAACTGGATCCGTTGGAAGGGCAGCAATCTGTGGCTCAATCTGGGAAGCCAGGTGCAGGCTACAAGGTGGATTTCACTTTCTGAGATAAGGAATAGGGAAGATGACTGAACGCTTTCTCTGTGCCAGGCATCGTACCCGTGCTCCACATTGCCTGGCCCCCACATTCTCACAGCCGCGTGTGCCACAGGCAGCACTCGAACTGCTGATTGCAGACAAAGAACAAGGGGCACTGAGCAGGGAGCATTTCAGTTCAGTTCAGTTCCGCTGGAAATGTGTGTGCCAGGCTCTCTGGTAGGCACTTGGAATGCCTCAGCTAAAAGCAGAGTCTTGCCTTGGGGAGTGTGCATTCTAGTGGGGTGGCACGTAGGGCAGGAGAGACGCTACACTATGAACACAATCAGTGAGTAAATTGTGAAGTATATTAGAAGTTGGTAAGGGCTCTGGAATCAAGAAAAGTGGAGCAAGGTCAGAAGATTGACAATGCCCAGGGTTTAGTAGATTATAGTATTAAATGGAATAGTCACGGGGAAGTGAAGAATTCAGTAAAATGTGCAGAATATTAGAAAGACCACTCTGTCGGATAGTCTAGCTCAGCCGTGGGCAAACTACAGCCCGCGGGCCGGATCCGGCCCGTTTGAAATGAATAAAACTAAAAAAAAAAAAAAAAAAAAAAAAGACCGTACCCTTTTATGTAATGATGTTTACTTTGAATTTATATTAGTTCACACAAACACTCCATCCATGCTTTTGTTCCGGCCCTCCAGTCCAGTTTAAGAACCCATTGTGGCCCTCGAGTCAAAAAGTTTGCCCACCCCTGCTCTAGCTAGAAGGTTTTAACAACTCATGTGACAGGTCTTTGTTGATCTGGGTAATATATAGGAATGGCTTATCCGTCACCAGGCCCCGTATGCCTTGCAGTGTTTTGAGGGAGACCAGTTCGTCCCCAGGAAATAACTGGTCGCTTCAGGGAATGGTGTGGACAGATTTGGCGTGGAGTTCAAGGTGGAGAGATGATGTCAGTCAGTACTGTCCTAGATGCATGCTGAGCTGGCGCTGGGTGGCGCTGGGTGGTGTGCGGGATTCTGAGGCGTTTTCCCGGAGCGCCTGAATCTGCAGAGGTGAACGGAAGCGATTAGGGCCTTGTCTCCAGAGTCGAGCTCCCTTTTGGATCTGAGCTCTGTCATTGGACATTTGCAGTGCTCTTTCACTGCTTTGAGATTTGCTTTCTTCCTCTGTAAAATGGACTAGTAATGCTTGCTCAGAGGTTATTGGAACGCGGTGAAAGGGTTGTTGACAGTGTTGGTTGTGGGGTATGACACGTCGTCACACAGTGATCGTTATCCATCTCATCTGCAGGATCATTTGAGGTTTTATTCCTGGCAAGACGGCCCAGGTAACGGCCTCACAAAGGCTGGGCACCAGGTGAGAGGCGTGAGGTCCCTCCTCCCAACACGGGCCCACTTTCCAGAACAGCATATGGACCAGAAGGAGTCCCAGGGATTTTTCTCAGCAGGTGGACGGGTAAACAAACGACAGGGCGGGAGGAGTGGCTTGTGGATTCCTGACAGATCCGCAGTTAAGGTGTCACCCCTGGGACTGCCATCTGTTCCCATCCTCCCCTGCCTTGCCACATCTCGTGTCTCCAACCCAGAGTGAAATTCAGAAAATAAGTGAAGGGCAGATGCCCTCGGGGCTGGGTGAGGGCCGTCTTCCCGGGACGCTGCCTTCTGTGCAGACACTCACACCCTTTGAGGTCACGTGGGTCTGGGCTGGTGATGCCAGAGGCCTTCATGGACCTCCCTCGTTAGGAATCGTGCCTCGATGCATCCATATATTCACAAACACTGCTGCAGGCAGTGTGCCCGCCCCGTGCAGTGGTCGGGCGAACGAAGCTGGCGGAGGCCCTGCCCTCAGGTTGCCGTCAGGCAGGGTGGTGCTCATGCTGAGCAGTGAGTGCTTACCTTGGGCCAGGTAACTTCCTAAGCACTTTGTGTGGATTAAGTCATTTGGACATCACACCAACCCTGTGAGATAGATTTTATCTCCAGGTTACAGATGAGAACTAAGGCAGAGAGAGGGTAGGTATCTCACCCGAGGGCACACCCATGTAGTAACGGACCCTTAAAACATCAGGAGATTTCACAGACATCTGGGTTTTCGGCTTCTCTTTAAAAGGATCTGACGGGAGAGTGTGGAATTGCACTTGGACAGTCCTTGGGGCTGAATTAGGAGAGACCTTGAATGCTAAGCCAGGAAAGTGGGGTTTTATTCGTCTGTGGTGAGCGAATGATTTCATTAGATTGAGTGTGTCAGGGGGATGTTAGCCGCTGTAACCGACAAAATGCAGAACCTCTGTGACTTCACATCATGGAAATCACCTGGTCTTCACATGGTGTCCAGAGGGGGTTTCTGATTGGAAGGTGGCTCTGCTCCAGCTGGTGACTCATGGCCCCAGGCTCCTGTGTTTTTGGCTCTGCCACCTTCAGCCTGTGGCTTCCATGTCCCTGCAAGAAGCTGGTGAAAGAGGAGAGAACAGAGTGTCGTGAAGTTTTTCGTAAGCAGGATCTGGATGTGGCCTCATGTCACTGTGCACATTCCATTGGCTGGCACTCTGTTCCGTGTCCTCGCCCAGCTGCTCGGGGCGCTGGGGAGTGAGGTCTAGATGCTTTGCACAGATGTAGAGGAATAGAGTAACAGATCTGCTACATGGCCGTTCCTGACCGTTCAGTTGTGATGGGATGTTGAGAAGGATCTGGAGGAGGGAAGCAGAGACGGAGTAAAGCCTCATCGTGAGGGCAGGGATGATGCAGGGTAACGTCTACTGAGGACTCACTGCAGGAGCTTCAGAAGCATCAACCCTACGTGACAGGTGCTGCCGTTTCCCCGTTTTACAGAAGACAAACTTGAGCCTGGGGGTCGTTTGCTCAGGACTGGAAACGCCAGCGTTCCGACCCAGGCTGGTCTTCGCCCAGCTCCTGAGCCTGTGACCACCGCCTCCTGCTCGCCAGCTGCTGTTATTCTGGGGATGCAGAGGGGAGGGAAGGGAGAAGAGAACCCTGTCTGAAATGAGGTGACAGTGCCTCCTTAGATGTGAGCCGGAGAGGAATCAAAGACGAAGAAGCGGCCATGCTTGGGAGCCTGGTGGTGCCTGAGGGAGGGGGAGGGCATGCTCTGTGCTCCTTTGTGCTCGAGGCCTCCCCAGCTCCAGACCTGCCACCCACCACCCAGGGCCACACGCGCCTGGTAACAGCCTGACAGGTTGCTCTGTGCGGGTTTCATTGGCTGCTCTGTATTGGCTGTTGCAGGAAAGTTAGATGCACATTGGAGGTGGACAGTGGAGGACAGTGCCTGTGACTCAGCCATTGCGTCACGTCTGGGGCGCCCCTCCCCGCTGCAAGCTCCCACCCACTTGTGGACCAGGCCAAATGCTCCTCCACACGACACTCCCCCTGACTTCTTGGCAGAGGTCGTTTTTCCTATTCTCGGTTCACGCGGTGAAGTTAACTGTGGATTTATTATGGCTGATTGGGGTCTGTTTCCACAATTAGGGTGCTAACACCCCCAGTTTCTGAGGTTTATATACAAGAGAGGTAAGGATGGGGCCAGCATTTTTGTAGCGATGAGTTGTCTGTCATTTATACAAAGCTGGGTTTGCAAACACTAAGTGTTTTGGGGCCAGGGTGGTGACACAAGAGTGACACTGGCCTGGCTGAGTCAGAATTGGTCAGAATTGGTGAGGTGGTGGCTGGACAAGAGAGTCCACACCTGGTCTGGGAAACTGCTGACTCCATTGTGTTGGCAAACAAAACATTTACAAGGGTGTGTGCCGTGCCCATGTTTCTAGTGTGTGACCGGCCTCTGATAGAAATGTGGCACATGGGAGAAATCTCTGAAAACCAGGAGCAGCATAGAGAGGATATAGGCATCCCCCATGTGCCCCCAGCCGAGAAATTAGAGTGAGGAGAGCTTGCTTTCTATCACTTAAAAAAAATTATTACAGAGAGGAAGGGAGAGGGATAGAGAGTTAGAAACATCGATGAGAGAGAAACATTGATTGGCTGCCTCCGGCACAGCCCCTACTGGGGATCAAGCCCGCAACTCAGGCATGTGCCCTGACCGGGAATTGAACCGTGATCTCTTGGTTCATAGGTCAATGCTCAACCACTGAGCCATGCCGGCCGGGCTTCCCGTCACTCTTAAATCCGAGGGTGAAGCTGGCCCTGTGGTCACAGTGCTGTGGCCAGCTTCTCACCGGCTCGGACATGCCGCTGAAGGAAGGGCCTTCAAGAAGGGACAGCCTGTGCCCTCGGGCTGAATCCTGTTTGCTACTTTGGAGGTAATGAGAAGGTGAGGGGACGTATGATTATTGTTGTTACTTTGAAATCGCTCTAACAATATATTTGTCATGTCAGACCCTGTTTTAATCTATGAAGGACATTCACGTTCTCAGAGCAGCTGATGTTAATGGAAGAGGAGAGAAAATCCCCTGTTAGCCTGCCCCACACCCTGCTTTTCTCCCCTGTCCATTCCCTTGAATGGCACCAGCTGCCTTAGGGACCAAGCTCAGAGTACAGCCCTGCCAGGGACACCTGGCTGAGGATGCTGCCACCCTGTCACACCCCACCGCTCCTGCTGGAAATGGATCCAGATCCCTGCAGCCTCCCCCAGGACCTCTCCCTCCTGGGGTTAGTGTGGAAGGTGGGAAAGCGTGAGGGCTGCAGACCCGGACACACCGGCAGCCCCACGACCCAGCTCCACGACTTCCGGCTCTTCCCACCTGTTGTCCCCACCTAAAGGTGACTTTGCCTGTACACTTGTCTACAATTATAAGGTCTAAGGACAAGTAAGATCACATATTTATATTACATGGCAAACAGCTGGCACATGGCAGGCGTTCAACATATAATTCATCTCTTCTCGCCCTTTCCAGCCCATGGTATGAATGTCTTGCTCTGTAAGTCTGAAGAGTTCAGTTGCATTTGTGGTAGATGCAGAGAAACTTGGTGTTTGCTCATTCAGAAGTGAAAGTGGATTAACTCTGAAATAATACAAGTCAATGAGAACATAGGATTTGATGTATTACTATTTCAATGTAGATGCAATTGGCGACTATATATTTGCATAAAATAATTCTTGAAAATGGCCGTGTTGTTTGCCCCCCGTCTTCACAGATGAGGAGTTTCTTGTAGAGATGAGAAGAGCAGGCCTTTGGTGGTTTTAAAAAGCAAAGCTTTAGGGTCACAATGTTATCATCCTCCTCTTGCCTTTTCTCAAAAGACCGAGATAGTCACAAACATGTCCCATGAAGAGATAAGAGTACAGTAGAGTTAAAAGTAAAGGCATTTTTGATTCGTATTGGGAAGAAGCAATGATTTAACTATCTCTTATTAGAACTTTGAAAACCCTGGTTCCCATCTTTTCAAGTTTATTAGTAGCATTATCACAAACCAACAAGATTAAACATTAGTTGCAGGCAGCAGACCCATTGCTGTATCGTCTCCTCAGCAGCTGGCCTGTGTCATAGATGTGAGCCAGGCCATTTCTCCTAATCACACTGATTAGCTCCATCAATTATGGCAGCATGTCTTATCATGGCAGCATGGAGCAATGAGCTCTTTCTGAAGTCACCTGGAAGCCTTTGTCATGAATTTCTGTTTGGTGGTAATGATCACATTTATGCTTAGGCCACTGTTAAAATATTATACTTGTTATCACCATCTTAGAACACTGTTGAAAACACTACGTTTTCATGAACCTTTATTTAAATCGCCAAAATGTGTGTAGCTATGCCAATTTGTTCCCTCCCTCCATCTCTTTCTGTCCCCTTTTGAAATGCCTAAGGGATGTTGGCAGTGTTTCCCTTGTAGAAAGAATCCAGTACAGGTAAAGCAGGACCTACCTGTGTCTGTCTGTGGGTGGCAGACTGTAGCACCACCTGTCTGGGTTCCTGGTGCATAGCAGTTTGCAGGATTTCATGAAAGGCAGCATCTCAGGTTTATGCCTTTTTGGGTTTGTGGGGAAAGAAAAATAATTTTCCCTCTACCCTTTTATGTTCTTGGCTGGGATCTGTAATAAACGACAGATTAATGGTAAAGAAACAAACAAGTTTAACACTTTCATATACATGGGTGATACCCGGGAAGACTGAGTAACTCCATGAAATGTCCCAGCCATCACCTCACATACCATCTCCAGCTGAAGACAAAGGCGAGACTGGGGGTGGGGGGAGGTCAGGTGGGGGAGGTGACCAGGAGAAGCCTGGGGGACAAGGTGGGGCACATTTCAGCCCAGCCTCATTCATTGACGGAGTGTCAGTGTTTTAGTCACATTTCTCTCCTGGTTCAGAGAGGGAGGATTCCTTCATAATGTAAATGTCTCTTACAAAAGGGCAACTTGACACAGTTCAGAGCGTCTCGTGTGTCCGCCGTTTCTTAAAAATAACCAGTTCAAGATAGCCCTGTGCCAGGAGGCGTCTGGTGTGGCACTGCTGTCCCCTCAGGTTCTTCCTTGATGGAAATAGTGGACCCACAGCCTTGCTGACCAACTTCCTGCAGTAGGACACATCGATAGCCCTGCGGGAAGTGGAGCCGCTCGCTCTGAACTCTGAAGTCCCCTGTGAATGGGGGCGGTGATATCGCTGTGGCTGGAGGCATGTGAGGATTAACAGGTGTAAATTAGGAAACAGCCATGAGAGTGTCCTGATTTGCAAACAGTCTTAGGGTGATAATGACACAATGTCATCAATTTTTAACTTGTTAAATGTGAAAAACAGGACATATCTGAAATCATAACTTGCTTGGCATCATTTTTGTGTTTTGATGGTTTGTAAAATCTATAAAAGTCTTAGATTCCTGTTTCTTCCTCCAGGAAACTGCTTGCCAGTCCTCCTGGAAAGACTGGTTCTGCTTCCTGTTCAGAATGCTGCTGACCGTGACCGCGGCTCCCCTTGAGAGACAAGGGCCGCATTTCTGCCAGGTGCACGCCTGTGTGTGCCTGGGGCCGGGAGCCCGCGTGTGCTGGGGCCGGGAGCCCGCGGAGGCCCATTGCCTCTGCTGTGGCTCATTGATTCCTCTCCAGCGAGCAGGGCAGTCAGGTTATATTGCATTCCAGGTGACCTCTGTGTTTTTGGTAGACTAGTTGTCAGTTTCTAATATGCCACTTGGTTTCACGAGAAGGAAGGCTGGCCCTTTGAGCATTTGCGTTCCCCCTCCGTTAGGCATCCTGGATGAGTGAGCACGGAGCTCCCTGGAGAGAGAAGGTCTGCTCCTCAGGCTTCTGTCTGCAGCGAGACCAGTCCAGCCTTGCAGAGGGTTTAGATCATCAGCCCCCTGCCCTGTGTCCCAGGCATCAATCTAGTGGGGACAAGTTGATCTTGAGAAAGTGCTGTGAATGTTTAACATAGGGCATCCTCACTTATTCATCAAATCTGTGGGAGTGGAGGGGCCGCGGGACGCCTGGTGTTCCATAGCACAGCAGCATTCTTGCCACCTGCTGGGAAAGTGCCCTGTCGTTCTCCTGCAGGGGAGGGGGAGGGGGGGAAGGGAGCAGCACCGGGCAGCACACAGTTAGGACCGAGTTGGATGTGGCACTGAGTTCCTTGACTGGGCCCTCTGGTCAACACTCCATCGATAGGAGCACCTTCAGTGTTTACCACCACCTGCCATTCATGTTTAGCTTCCACCTGGGAAGGCGTGTTTCAAGGTGGGGGGAGGTGGGAATGGAAAAGCTGACCACGAGGTATAGAAGGTGATGGGTATGAGGGCTGTTGGGGTCAGACCTGCATTGCCTTCCTCTGGGGGCAGTTCTCACTGCTTTTCCTCCTCCCTGGGCTGAAGGCTGCTTCCTACACACTCTGCCTCGACCTGCACTGTCCACTGTGGTAGCATTAGCCACATGTGGCTGTTTCAATGGAAACATCAATTAATGAAAATGAAGTACAATAAAACCGTCAATCTCTCAGTCACGATAGCCGTATCTCAGTGCTCGTAGCCATGTGGCTGCATAAAGGACAATGAATGCAGATCTCAGACCTGTCTGTCATTGCAGGAAGTTCTGTTGTATGCATTAGAGACAGGGAGCTCAGAGGTAGCAGAGTGTGTGTGTGTGTGTGTGTGTGTGTGTGTGTGTGTGCCCGTGCTCACTATCAGGCCTTCAGTGCCTGATCCCTAAGAAGCTCCCAGTGACTATCTGTGCAGGAGCGAGTGTAAGCCTGAGTGAGTGGATGCACATGAGTGAGGGATGAAGGGGTTGCTACATGTGCGTGTAGCATTGTCCTTTCCCTTGCCCAGGCCGGGTAAGGGCTGTCCAGGCCTGGTTTTTACAAGGTTACATGTGCCATCTGCCTCCTTCTGACTTCATTTATTTGATTACATTTCCCTCCGTCCTTCAATAATGTGAATCTCTTGCCTGCAGAGCTCAAGGCAGACATTTCACAAGCCTTTTCCGTCTCACAGACACGGGTTTCTACTCCTATGGCATCTTTTACTGAGCACCTCCTGAAATGGGTGGATTACTGGCGGGCTAGGTGGTAAGTGCTTCAGGTAAACATTTCAACGCAAGCCTGGTGTTCCTCCTGGAGGCGGTGCTACCCGAGGCCCTTTGGGAAGGCGGAGGCCTGCAGGGTTAAGAAGCTTGTCCAAGGGAACCCGCTCCCAAGAAGGCCGCGGAGACAGTGGTCACGTCCTTATTACAGACCTCAAAGCCAGGAGACTGGCTTCCTCTCGCTGTGCCCTCATGGCTGCTGTGAACCAATGTCCTGTTTACCTTTGGAGCCCCAGGACCCTGGTCAGTTAGGAATTATCCTGGGATGGTACTGCAAAGCCTCTACCATAGCAGCCTAAACAAGATTGACTTTTCTCCCAGGAAATGAAAAGTCAGGGATGTGGTCCAGAATGTCAGGGGCCTGATAGGATCCCCAGTTGCTTTCTGACCTGCCACCCTCAGGCCAGGCCCTTGTGCTCACCTCACAGAGGCTCCTGGACTGAGTGCAAGGCAGGAGGAAAGGAGGAGATAAGCCCAAAAGGAAGTTGCCTGTCCTTTTAAGGAACTTTTCTGGGCGTTTCACCCAGCAGCTGTAGGGACACCTCATTGGCTACCCCTCCCTGCGAGGGAGGCTGGGACTGCAGTTTTGTAGTTGAACATGTTGCCTCCCATGAAATTGGGCTCCCTCCACTGGCCCCGAGAGAAGCGTGAGGATGGGGTCAGCGCCTGCAGCCTGTCACAGTCGCCTGATCTATTTCATTCTGAGGTTGGGAACTCACACCCCCATGGATTTGGGCAGGTTTTGCTCAATTGGCCCAGAGTTTAAAGTTAAATTTATCCTCAGGTGTGGCATGCCCTCTCTGTTACCGGACCTCCTCCACCCCCTTTTTTTTCTTGAGTCCTCCTGTCTGTGCACAATGGCAGAAAGAAATGCACAACCAGGAATTTGCAGAATGCAAAGAAAAGTAGTTAAATGTGGAATTGGCCAATATGGAGGCAAAGCTAATGCTCAGCAGCCCGAAGTCCCCAGTAGCGTGTAAGTTACAGGTCACATAGGGCAGAGGCACAAGGCACCATGGGTTAGGGATTCGGGTTGTGCTGGGAGCCGACTGCTCGGAGGTGAGGTGAGGGGGATGAATCTTCAGGTCGTGAGGAGAGCTCTGAGGTCTATTCCCTTGTCCCTCTGTCTGTCTCACAGGGAAGCAGCCAGCCAGTCATTCTACCTCAGGGCTCAGGAGCTGAAACCTGGCCCAGGTCAGGGTGTTACCTTTATGCTGCCGGAGGCCCAGGCCCATGACCATTCATCAGGCCTGGCTCCTGTCTTCCGCTGCCTCAGGGGTTGCTGATTACCGGAGGGGGGTGGGGGGAAAGGCTAGGTCTCCAAGGGGTATAGACAGAGAGAGAGTGATTTCTAGCACTAGGATGTCAAACTGAATTTAATCACAGTCATAGGGGCCCTGGGTGTCATCTCCCCCTGAGCCAGCACTTCCCTCTCCTGTGATACCCAGCAGATATGCCCATGTGTTACCTTCCTGGCCCCTGGACATATTTGAGTCTCCAGCCCCTAATCAGGGGATGCTGTTTACACCGCTGAGGTGCCAACTCCTAACTCAGTCTTTGGGTAGGTGTTTCCCTTTTCAGTAGTGGGGTCCTGGGGTGTGTGTGGGGACTGTGGGTTGTGGTGAGGCCAGCCAGGCCCCATGACACAGCAACCCGTTTAGCTGGCAGAGACTGGCTTGTTTTTAGGTGCCTGCCTCGTTGGTGAGCCACTTCTCATTGGTGCCTGCTTCATTGGTGATCCACTTCTCATTGGTGCCTGCCTCATTGGTGATCCACTTCTCATTGGTGCCTGCCTCATTGGTGAGGCACTTCTCATTGGTGCCTGCCTCATTGGTGAGGCACTTCTCATTGGTGCCTGCCTCATTGGTGAGGCACTTCTCATTGGTGCCTGCCTCATTGGTGAGGCACTTCTCATTGGTGCCTGCCTCATTGGTGAGGCACTTCTCATTGGTGCCTGCCTCATTGGTGAGGCACTTCTCATTGGTGCCTGCCTCATTGGTGAGGCACTTCTCATTGGTGCCTGCCTCATTGCCTCATTGGTGAGCCACTTCTCATTGGTGCCTCCCTCACTGGTGAGCCACTTTTCTGAGCTCCTCAGGGGGATGCTTTATGCAAATTCCCCGAAGCAGGACCTCTTAGAGGGTCTTGTAAGACTAGCTTTGACTTGTTTTATGAATATATTTGAAAATTACCCATTCTCCAGAAAGCGTGGCTCTTCTAAGCCTGGTCTTTGGAAGCACTTGCATTTATCTGGTGGGCTCTTTATTTAGATTATATAGAAATTATGATTGTGAAATGAAACTGCTGGCATAGGAATTCTGAGCTTTTTTGAGAATAGAGAAATAAATGCCTATCATCTACTCACTCATTCATGCTTTCATAAATTAGGTGTTTTTTTTATACAAAGCACTAAGTTACTGGGATGGCTTACCTTTTGAATGAAAAGAGAAGGTATGTTGCATTTGTTTATGTTTCTGTGTGCTTAAAAATATATATTTTTAAAAAGGTTAGAATTTTCACACAACTATTTTGGTCAGGGGCATTGGGGAGGGCTCTTGATTCAGAAGACCATTTCTCCTGGGAAGGTTTCCCTTTTAGTTTAAATACAAAATGCATCAATCAGAGCATTTTAATACAATTAGATGAAATATTAGTATGGTCTTGTGTAGACAGAGGCTGCTTTTGTTTCCTGGACATCCAGCTGCCCTTTTTGGGCTCATCTGGAGTTTCTTTATTGATCAGAAATGCATCTTGGGCTTCTCTGTTCCATTGAGGGGGGCCGGTGGCATGGACTGAGCAGAGAAATGAATGATATATGTCAGAACTTGCGTTCCATTGAGGGGGGCTGGTGGCATGGACTGAGCAGAGAAAGGAATGATATATGTCAGAACTTGCAGCAGCTGAGACTCAGAGTGTGGTGTATGTTCTAGACTTTTGGTTCGGTATTTGAGGGGTGGAGCTTGTGCTAAGAATTCTGTCAGCCAAGGTCTGCAAACAAGAAGGAGCTAGGATCCTGCCCTGCCCGGAACTCACTCATCAATGTGCTAACTGTGCGCTGGTGAAACTATTCCATCTGGCAGGAGAGGCGATGTTTGCAGGTTCCATCGATCTGGTTGCTGCGCATGTGTGAGGTGGGGCTGTCTAGAGATTGCAATACATCTCAGAGTCCTTTTTGAATCTTGAGTTATGAATCAAAGGATGTTGGTGGTGTGTCTCAAAATAGCAACCACAAATGTTTTCTAATACTTTGCCAATAATTGTAAATATGTGTGTCAGACGTGTCTTCTAACATTGTAAAAATGGCCATGGATGTGTTTATACCCACGTCCAGTTAGATTTACCTGTTAGGTAGAGCTTCCCAGTTGATCCAGAATCCCAAACATACTGTGGGGCGGAGGTAAAGGGACGGGGTGTTTCTCACTGGCCTCCCCTGCCCCTCTGGGCGGGCTCACATCTGATGTTGGCGGGGCCAGGGCACCGTCCCGGGCAGCATGCTGCTCCTGTTACCAGACTGTCACCTCATGGAAGCCACCAGGAGAATGACCTTGGCCAGGATTTCCTCCTTGTACAGGGACAGAAAGGAAGGCAGGTGCAGGAGCATTGGCCCACGAACACCTGGTGTTCAGGCTGGTCCTAGCCCCACCTGGGGGTGGCAATCTCGCCTCGGGCCCACGCACTCCTGCGCCCTCCCACCTGGCTCCATGAGTTCTCTGTGTCCCTACTTAGCCTTCCTCACGCCGTCTCAGCTTTTGGCCTTTGGAGGTCAAAGGTAATTTTCCTCCCACCTTTCTAAGTTCTTCTGTCTGGGCCAATAATCAAATGCAACAGGAGACAGGTTAACAGGAGAAAATGTCCAAAATTATGACATTTTCTGAGACAGCCACTCAGTGCAGACAGTGGGGGAGCACAGACAGTGTGGAGGTGCTGGACGAGGGGTGATTCAAGGGCTCGGGATGTCGCGAGATTTCACCGCACTACTCATAATGGCGTGCAATTTAAAAGTCATGAGTTGTTTCTTTCTGGAATTTTTCATTTACTATTTTGGAGTGTGGTTGACTACAGGTAACTGGAGATATGGCAAGTGAAACTGCGGATAAGGAGAGATTATTGTGATGGTCAGCTTAGCCCAATGGATTTTCCCCAGATGAAGTTTGCAAATTCACACTCCGTCAGAATCCAAACACAGCAATAGCATAATACCCATAAGTCGCTGAGTGGGAGACAAGAAGATGATAAAGAGCTTTGTGGAAAGAATAGAAATTGCTTTCATACAGCCCTTATTGCTGTGCCAAGCCCTTCCGCGTACACAGTCTTCTTTGGGATGTCCCTGCCCCTCCCATGGGTATTAGCTGTAGCCCCGATGTGGAGATGGAGCCACCCATTTACTGCAACACCAGAGAGTGCGCATCTCCTTTGTGCGAGGCCTACTTCTCAGTCCCAGGCACACAGGAGTGAACAAGGCAAAGCCCCTGCCTCCTTGTGGGCAGTGTTTTGAAATAAAGGAACCATGATGGAGGCCCAGAGAGATTGAATGATGGGGCTAAGTCGTGCTGCTAGTGAGGTTGGGAGAGAACACTGCACTTTAGGTGCTTCTGTGTGGCCCTTCTTTTCCAGTCTTACTTATCAGTCTTCTCCACCTTGTGCCCCTGTGAAAACAGGCCAAAAAGCTCAACCTTACCCTGACTGCTTTAGTTTTTTTCCTAAAAGTTCTCCCAGAACTTATGGGATATTGTGTTTCATAGCGTTGTTTTAATGGAAACCCTTTTAGATTATGTAACGCCCTCCCGGTATCTACACCGCGGGAAGATGTGTATTGGATGAGGGTGACCGCCACGCCTGGATGCGATCTCCTTCACACAGAGGCTCTCCGAGACGACAGCTGGTCTGCCTGGGCCTGAGGGTTCCCTAGGCCTCAGGGCCCTCGGTGTTAAAGCTGAGTCCCAGGGAAAATGGATGAGTTGGTCATCCAAGATGGCTCACTGGCAGTGCTGAGAGCAGGACAGAACACTGCTCAGCATCTTAGAACACGCCCCACACTGTTACATCTAAACTAGCATTCTTTTTATAGAGGAAAGGTATCCAAAGGCGTTTGGCTGGTGATATTTTACTTCACTTCTACCCATTAACTTAGTAGGGAAATGTGATATGGCCCTCAACCATAATAGAGTATAGTTGATCATTAATTTTTGGTGTGCATTCTTGCTTTGTGCCAAACTGGTAAAGTAACTTATTTATCTGTATTTGAAACTGAGTCCCGAGAGGGAGAGCTGGTTCCTCAGAGTTAAATTTTTATAATTTCCGAACATTCACATCAAACCTTCAGTGGAAAAGGAGGAAAGGAGAAAATGTTCATTGACTTATATTTTAGTTCAGTTCAGTTCCTTCTCTATTAGGTGTAAAGAAAAACATACCTTCCATGAACCACTGCAGCACTAACCATATCATCCCGTCCAGGGTAATGCTCGTGTTCCATACCAAGGAAGGAAGGAGGGAGAGAAGGAGGATTAATGAGCATCACGGTCAAGGTGAAGCAAATCAAAGCACAGCCAGGAAGATTATGGGGACAGACAAAGCTGCCTTTAAGTCCCAGCTCTGCTACTTACTACTCCTTGCTAGTTCTGGGGCAGGTTCCAAATCCAGGCTGAGCCTCCGTGTCCTCATCTGTAAAAGGGTGCAGAGCTCTGTCTCCAGTGGAGTTGCATATCGGAGGTACACTGAGCGTAGATGGAATCGGCCTTCCATCCTCAGCCTGAACAGCGACCGGTGTAGGTGGTTCCCCAGGCTGCTAGCTCAGGAGCATTCAAACTCTGCGGGGTGAGAGTCCTGGGATTTTGAACTCATGTATTTTGATACATCTTTTATTTCTCAGAGAATGCTCTAGAGATGAGAATATCTCCATATAGATGAAAACTAACTTTATTCAACACTCTAGTTAGAATTACATGAGTAAATTATAAGTGAAAGATTGCTTTCTTACATAAGGTCAGTTTCTTGGACAGCAAGAATATTGTTCAGATCTCAGTTTTTTTGGCTCATGGAGACTTGGATTTTAGAGAAAAAAGAACCACCAGGTGGTGCCAGCCATTTTCTGATCCAGGGAGAAGAAATACAAACCCAGCTACCTGGTTTCCATCCGGATACCCTTAACAGTTGGGGATTTCTTAAGGCATTCCGCCATCGGCCTCAGATTTCGCACTAAGTACATTGAAATCCTTAAGCTTTAAATCCTCATGTCAAAGCTCGGTCTCTGATTTGTGATTTGTCATGCTACACTCTCCGCCGGTAGGGCTTCTGTGTTTACAAAGAAAAAATTTGCCCGTAGTGATCAGCTGTTGCTTTTTGCTCATTTCATTAAGTAGGACTGTTTGAATCAGTACCCACCCACAGGGTAGAAAAATGTGGCTCAGGAAATAATTGTCTTAAAATCAGTGTAAACAGATGTGCGTGGTGTTCAGTAAGCTGCTGCTGCTCCGTGTGACCTACAAGGAGAACAAATGAATGTTTTCTTCCCTTGGAGCAAAGAAAGTGCCAGAGGATAAAAACACCAGGTACTTGCACTTGTCAGTCCACCCTTCCTTTCCCAAATACATGTGAGATGCTTCCTGGGGGGCAGTGTGGCGCAGTGGCCAGGGCCTTGGACTGACCCCAGCTCCCGCATTCCCTAGCTGCCTTGAGTAAAGTTGCTTAACCTCTCAGGCCTGCAGTTATCCCATCTGTTGTGGGGATAATAACAGAACCTACTTCAGGGTTGTGATGAGGCCAAAAGCATGGCTCACCTGTTTTTACAGAATAAATGCTCAGAACATGTTGGTGACCACGAATGTTGGTATTTTAAGCCAGTGACCACGTAGGGTTAATATGAGGACCCTCATGGAGCTGGCAGCCCCACCCCAGGTTCGCTGTCGTAGGTGCCATTGGTGGTAGAGCATCATTTAGCTCTGACAACCTGGACGCAGTGGTCAGCAAACTCATTAGTCAACAGAGCAAATATCAACAGTACTTCTTCAAAATAGACTTGCCCAGGCCGAAAACTGACTTCTGTTCATGGGCCACGAAGTTTCAATCCCACTGTACACGCGCCCGCATGTGGTGTTTTGTGGAAGAGCCACACTCAAGGGGCCATAGAGCCGTATGTGGCTCGCGAGCCGCAGTTTGCCGACCACGGACCTGGAGGATCCAGACCATGCCCCCAGCTGTGCCAAGGAGGGAATGGAGCTGTGAGGCTTAAGTGCCTTGTTAAGGCCGCTCAAAGGCCAAGCTGCACGGGGCGTCGGCCTTGCTGTCGATTTGCCATGTTGTTGAGTCCAGAGCGAAATGTCCCTTTTCAGCTGTTACTCCCTCGAGACCGCGTTACATCATGGCTTCACCCCAGAATGATGCTCATTTCAGACAGCCTGTAGTCAGCTTCAGCGATTCCAGTGAGCACCTGGAAAAGAGCACTTTACATAGCCAGCTGCTGCTTTTGGGCGCTCATTTCATTCAGGAGGAGTGACGCCTCCTGTCAGTGTTAGGATGGGGCTGGCGGATGCTGCATACAGAGCTGCCCAATTTCTGTTCCTTTGCTGTGCGTGCGCCCTCAGTTACTATGGGTTCTCTACTGGCCAAACATGGTGCTAAGTGTGCATTTTTACTACTGGTTTGTAGCTCTGATCCCCAAATTTTGTGAAAGAAACAAGCTTTTTAAGCCTATTCATCTACCTACTTTTCATCTCTGGGCCAGATTAGGACAAAAGGGTCTGTTAGGCTTTGCAGGTTATTGACTGCTAGGCCACAGTAAAATATCGGAGGCATCATGAATGACATTGGAAGGAAAACAGCAAAGCTTACCTTTTGTAAATGACTGAAACTTCTAAAATTGGGGTGGTTAGTATGGCACCACCTGCAGTTTGAAGGTAGAGAAGGTCTAGACAGGTATGTGCGACAGGTGAGGGTGAAAAGCTAAGAGCTGCCATGTGACAGTGAAGTTAAAGCGTCTGGCGACACAAGGACATGGCCCCTGTGCCATTGTGAGTGGTGTGGCTCAGCATGTTGAGATGTTGGGACTCTGTGTTGTTGTGTGTGGTGTGGCTGAGACATGTTGAGATGTTGGGACATTGAGCTGTTGTGAGTGGTGTGGCTGAGCATGTTGAGATGTTGGGAATCTGTGTTGTGAGTGGTGTGGTTGAGACATGTTGAGATGTTGGGACCCTGTGTCGTGAGTGGTGTGGCTGAGCATGTTGAGATGTTGGGAATCTGTGTTGTGAGTGGTGTGGTTGAGACATGTTGAGATGTTGGGACCCTGTGTCGTGAGTGGTGTGGCTGAGCATGTTGAGATGTTGGGACCCTGTGTTGTGTGTGGTGTGGCTGAGACATGTTGAGATGTTGGGACATTGAGCTGTTGTGAGTGGTGTGGCTGCTACATGTTGAGATGTTGGAACTCCTTTAGACACTTAAATTGGCTAATTTAAGATCTGATGCATTGGGTGATGATAACAGTACCCAACAGGTGACATTTATTGAGAGCCTACTGTGTGCCTGACATGCCAAAATTAAACATAAATTACCTCATGTGATCTGGTGAGGTAGGTCTTATTACCCCAGTTTTACAGATAAAGATGGTGACACTCAGCAAGGTTAATCATCTTCCCAAGGATTTCCATTGGCAGAAGAAAAAGACAGGGCTGAGCTGATTTATACACAGCCCCATAGCATGCTGGTGTCTCTGTAACTGTGAAATCTGAAGTAAGAGTGTACTCATGGCCCCTGG
The DNA here is from genome assembly GCF_000412655.1 of Myotis brandtii. NCBI lineage: Eukaryota > Metazoa > Chordata > Mammalia > Chiroptera > Vespertilionidae > Myotis > Myotis brandtii. The sequence goes on along the minus strand of NW_005355000.1, from coordinate 1,362,727 downwards.
CGTGTCCTTTAGCTGCTCAATGATCGGTATTTCCTCATTCAGAGTTTGATTTTCATGCGTTTAGAATAGGCTGTGATCTGCTCTGGGAAGCACACTGTCAGATAAGGCCCAGACCTGTGTGAACTGGGTTTTTACTCACGTTCCAAGCTGCACCTGGAGAACTGCCGCCTTTGACCTCTGATCCCCAGAATGTGTCACTCATGTGGGTTCAGTGGTGCCTTGAGAGGAGAGACTTGGGGTGTGCAGAGCAGCCTGAAGGTTAGCAGAGCTCCTCAGCACGGTGTTCTCCCAGAAGAGTGCAGAGCTGGTCAAAATATGACCCGAAACTCTTACAGAGCTCCTCTGAGACGAGTGTTGCAAACACATGAAAACCGTGAGCTTTACTTTCTCCTACTTCCATTGTGTTTTGGCTGCTTTAATATGAAAAACATTCCAGGGGTGTTGTCATCAGGACCCCGATGAGAGCTGGAGTGAAGGGGTCCCTGGAAACAGGCTCTGTGGAAATGAGGGGGTTAAATGCAGGTGACTAAGTCTGATTCTGGTTGTAGAGGTCCCTGGCAGGGAAGGTATATTGGTCATCTACTGCTGTGTAACAGAGGGCCCCCACATCTATCAGCTCACAACAGTACATGTTGTGTATTTCATGGTTTCTGTGGGTCAGTAATGTGAGCAGGGCTTCCCTTGGTGCCTTGGCCCAGGGTTTCTGATGAGATTGGGGGCACGCTGTGCACTGGGGCTGCAGTGTGAGCTGAGGCTCGACTGTGGACGGGGGACTCTCCTTCCGAGATCCCTCTCGTGGTTGGCATGCCTTGGTCCCTCACCACGTGGACCTCTCCGCACAGCGGCTGCATAATGTGGCACCTGGCTTCGCCCAGGAGGAAGGGTTGGGGAGCGGGAGGGAGAGACGGTCTTTTTGTGATGGAACGCAGAAGTGAAAGGAGGGTGGAGATCTCTTAGTAGGAAGATATACTTCAGTTTTCATTTGTGGTTAGGAGACAGAGAACAGTGGAACAACATGCCACCATCCCTCACTGTGAGTGTCACATTCCTGGTCCCTGGGTAAGCAGAGACAGTAAGGAGTGGATGGAAATCAGTCAGAACAGTGGCCCCATGACTTGCCCCTGGGAACCCTGTGGGCTCTGAAGTTTGCTGGAAGGAAAGAATTACAGAGAGCATTTTACTGTAGTCCAAATACTTCTTTCAGCAGGAAACACTATTAGGTTAAAACTACACATTTATAAAATTCAAGGGAGACAGAACTAAGAAAAAAAAGAGAGAACAGGTGTGAATTTGTTTGCTTGCTGAGATAACCATTTCTACCACCTCCCTTACTAGAGCGTAAATTAGGGTGTTGCGAAAAGGCAGCCGGCTGTGTTTACTTGCTATCTCTGAAGACCCTGGAGGGAAACCGCCACTTCTTCCTGCTCTCCAGAAACTGCCCCCTCGCACAGGGCTGTGACATGTTTTGATGATAGCGAAATGGCAATAACATTTGATTGAGGCCAATCATTTCCATGGAGGGAGGCCTGGAGCAGGAAGTGGGAAGGTGGAATGATAAAAATGCTCACACTGATACTTAGATATTTAGTTTTTTAAATATTGCATTACTGGGATTGGCTTCCCTTGTGAGACTATATTATCAAAATCTATGTTGATCCTGGATTTGGAATGAACCCCTGATGTCCCTCATGCTTGCTTCAGGCCAGTGGTGATATGGATCATTAGTTCTTCAAATGTGAGGACTCCCCTCCCTCATCCATGGGCATATTGAGAAATGTCTGGAGAAAATTTAGATGCTGCTAAATGCCCTACAGTACACAACTAAGCCACCATTTAAAAAAAAATTATTCAGCTCAAAATGTCAATAGGTTGAGTTTGAGAAACCCTGGGACAGGTGAGATTTGGGGTGACACCCCCAAGGCATCCATCCGATAATATCCGAGGGGACGATAGATGAGCATAGTAGACCAACAGAGGGTAGAAAGCTGACAAAAACCTGCCTGTGAATCTAAAGGAGAGAAAGTGTTGCATAAGAAGGAATGGCAGATGTGAGTTACTTGGTGAGTTACTTTATGTTTGGACGTGGTGTTTATACCACAGGGCAAGCGCGCACTGTCCCTGGGAAGAAGGTACCTGCTGGAGCTGGGCTGTACCGCGTGAGTGGCTGTGTGTGTAATACAGCAGAGGACATGCACACTGACCACCAGAGGACAGAGACACCTGCTGGCTGCAGTAGTGCCTTTGGTAAGGTGGAGGGATAGGTGATGGTGTGTCATTGCAGGGACATTGCAGGTGTGTGGGCGTGGAGAAATCCAGGAGCCCTGTCCTCCTCTGAGGGTGTGTTTCTCTCCCTCTCCCTGTTGCAGTTTGTGCCCTGTGTTGCCTTCAGGGCAGCTAATCCAGGAGCCCTGTCCTCCTCTGAGGGTGTGTTTCTCCCCCTCTCCCATCGGGTGTTGACCTGCAGGCTGTCTAGCTGCTGCAGCGACAGCAGACAGGGCCCAGCATGGAGTGCAGGCCCGGGAGGCACACACCACCTTTGAAACTACTTTGCCTGGGACTCTTTCTAGCAGGAGTGGCTTCTGAGGGAGCGTGCCTGATCTGTCTTTGCCCTGCAATCCCCCATCTGTGTCATGTCTTTGCCACCCCTGTGCCCCAGCCAGGGGTGCTGAACCTCTGTGTGGTTTGAGATCCTTTAGAAACTGGCAGAACTGCGGGTGCCTCATAATGAGCAGCTGGATGAGGTCAGTGTCCTTGTGACTGTCAGCCTGTCCCTGAGTGGGGCTGATTCATGGAGTAAAGTTTACAGACTTTCCCATTAAACATCATCTTTGTTGGGCTCTGTGCTGCTGTGTGCTGCATCCTTTACCTCTTGCTCGGGACCAGGCATGCCTCCCTCCTATCAGGTCACACATCCCGCTCCAGGCATATGGAGCTGGGTGACCACAGAAGTATAGTGAATAATTGTGACATGGAAGAGTCACCAAATCAGAAAGAATATGTGCACCCCTATGTTCATAGCAGCATTATTATAATAGACTACAGGCCCAGTGCACAGATTTGTGTACTGGTGGGGTCCTTTGGCCTGGCCTGGGCCCTCTTGCAATCCAGGACCCCTCGGGGGATGTCGGACTGCTGGTTTTGGCCCGATCCCTGCAGGCCAGGCGAGGGACCCCACTGGTGCAAGAATCCATGCACTGGGCCTCTAGTATGCATATAAGATCTTTGGTTAATCTCTTCCCGCCCTCCCCCCTTCCCTCTGAGATTCATCAGTCTGTTCCATGTTTCCATGCCTGTGCCTTAAGCGTCTGCCTCCTGGTGGTCAGTGTGCATCATAGCTACCGGTCGAACAGTGGCTTAGGCTTTTATATATATAGACTAGGGGCCCAGTGCACGAATTTGTGCATCCCACTACAAACCCAGGTCCCCTGTCTGCCAGCAGCCCAGCTCCTGCTGCCCCAACCAAGGGTGTTGAACCTCTGTGTGTTTTGAGCGCTCAGCTTGAGCGGGGCCGGTGCCATCAGCAGGTGTGAGCGGTGGCTGCTGCCCCAATCGTCCCTCAGGAGCAGGAGGAGGTAGAGAAGCCCTCAGGGGTGATCAGGGCCAGCAGCCTCAGCTTGCACCCGCTGATGGCACCAAACGATCGAGGTCAGCACTGGGCTCTGGCAGCAGGTTCGAGCAATGGCTCTGGCGCTGGCTGTGGGTGCATGCGAGGCTGGCACGGGCAGCAGGTGCAAGTGCCCAGTGGGACCGCAGCATGCGGGAGCAAAGAATTTTCAGTAACCACCAGAGACTCGCCCCGATGACAGCGGCTGGCGCCCACCTTGGTCTGGCACCCCCACTCACCTGCTCCACCATCCCGCCACGGCTGATGCCTGCCTTGTTCTGCGCGAGCCCCCTGGTGGTCAGTGCATGTCATAACAACTGGTTGTTCAGTTGTTCGGTTGTTCCACCATTAGGTCTATTTGTATATTAAGGTTATATATATACCAGTGGCCCAGTGCATGAAATTCATGCACATTAAAAGGGAATTAATTAA
>NW_005355000.1:1357407-1357958 GCF_000412655.1 Myotis brandtii | reverse complement strand
AGGTCCCCCGGCCCCGGCGCAAGGGCGTGAGGGCACGAGGGCATGACGGCTATTTGCATATTAGCTCTTTATTATATAGGATATATATGCATATAATTTAAAAATTATATGTAATTTTAACTTTAAAATACAGGTAGACATATTGTATTGATAAATATATAGTTCTATATTACCTTTCAAAGTGTTTCAGAAGTTCATTGTATTAATGTGCCATAATTTCTTTTTTGACAGTTCATTTTGATGGACATTTAGCTTCAGTAATGTGCTGATAAGTATTTAGCAACTCCTTTTCCCTGATGTGCGGCAGCCTGATTTCCATGGTGTGAGTATATCCACCGTGGCTGACGGCAGGCACCAGTGTGAATCACTGAACAGGGAGCTGTGAAGAGATGCTGCTCTGAACCAGGGCACGCCAGCATCGGCACCACACTGCTGAGGTTAAAGCTTTAAACAATTGATTTTAAGGATAGTTCATCACGAGAAGTATTGTTTAGATATTTAGATGCCTGACAGATTCTAAATGTGATAAGAGAGTCACTCAGCTAGGGAGG